>NC_041332.1:178643-249024 GCF_004354835.1 Perca flavescens
AAGTCCCGAGACCCTGACGGGTATCACGGGTAGGACAGACATAGACTTCCAGCCGAGAGAATTACATATCGGCGATCAGTCGGCTTCTTGAGCCGTGTGTTGCCAAGACAACACGTCGGTTTGAATTATGTTTTTATATTTTTATCTGCTCTCACAGCTGACCCCTGCCGGGGTAGTAACTGGAATAAAAGGCTAAAGCAACGTTTATGGAAAGGACCAGTGTAATTAGGGTCAGATCTTGGTCCTGACTGGTGAGGAAGTGATATTAATGAGAGTTGTGATTTACATATCTACAGCGTCGGCTTTCCTCCTGTTGTAGGAAGCAGCGAGTGTATAGTGTTTCTCTGGAAAACCGAGTCTGTGTTCTTCTTATTTATGTAGAATTATAGTTTGCTCTTCTTATGTAAAACATGCGGCTCTGGTAGAGGTTTGTGATTGGTCGTGCTGAGCAAACCCCGCCTCTTTTATGTGAACGCGCGCGCCACTGGATTGGGAAACCCTGGTCTGTCTGTCTGCCTGTCTGCCTGCCTGCCTGCCTGCCTGCCTGCCTGCCTGCCTGTCTGTCTGTGTGTGTGTGTGTATGTGTGTCTGTCTGTCTGTCTGTCTGTCTGCCTGTGTATGTCTGTCTGTCTGTCTGTCTGTCTGCCTGTGTATGTCTGTCTGTCTGTCTACTAACCCTGGGTTGTCTGTCTGTCTGTAAACTAACCCTATCTGTGTGTGTGTGTGTGTGTGTGTGTGTGTGTGTGTGTGTGTGTGTGTGTGTGTGTGTGTGTGTGTGTGTGTCTCTGTCTGTCTGTCTGCCTGTGTATGTCTGTCTGTCTGTCTACTAACCCTGGGTTGTCTGTCTGTCTGTCTGTCTGTCTGTAAACTAACCCTCCCTATCTGTCTGTCTGTCTGTAAACTAACCCTATCTGTGTGTGTGTGTGTGTGTGTGTCTCTGTCTGTCTGTCTGTCTGCCTGTGTATGTCTGTCTGTCTGTCTGTCTACTAACCCTGGGTTGTCTGTCTGTCTGTAAACTAACCCTATCTGTCTGTCTGTCTGTAAACTAACCCTATCTGTCTGTCTGTCTGTAAACTAACCCTATCTGTGTGTGTGTGTGTGTGTGTGTGTGTGTGTGTGTGTGTGTGTGTGTGTGTGTGTGTGTGTGTGTGTGTGTCCTGAGTCTAGAGTCTCAGTGGTCTGGTGTAAGGTGGTCATTAAACTCCGTCCCAGCTGTCTAACGCTGAGTTCTCATAACGTTCCAACTTTTTCATAAAATATTCAGATTTTTTTCTCAAAGATGTTCAGGAGTTTTCAGAGGTGGAGAGTTGATCTGGACATAAAGTAGGCTGTCCAGAGACGCCCCGTCTCTGGACAGTCGCCGCAAACTCCCAGAATGCATTGCCCAACAGAGACAACCAATGGGAAGCGTGGAAATGACACTGCCAGACTCAGAGTGTCAGCTGGACCGTGCATCACATGCTGCCCATGCTCTAACACCGTGAGTCCTCTTCTTTGTCCCGTCTGAAGGGACAGCAGCAGACATTCACCCAGTGAGGTGGAGGGCTGGACCAAGTGTCCCATACATGCCGTGTCGCTGTCTGTCATAAAGACATTCTCAGAGAACTTCTGCTGTAAACTACAAGCAAGAAGCAACCCTCAGTTATCTTTATAATGCACCGGCTTAATGTTTACATTCAGAACTGAGCCCCAAACAGTTAGTTATAAGGACTTTCTACTCATCCATCCAAATATTAAAAGATCCATTTCTGTCTCTCTGTCTGTGTGTCTGTCTGTGTGTGTGTGTGTCTCTGTGTGTGTGTGTGCGTATGTCTCTATGTCTGTCTCTCTGTGTCTCTGTGTGTGTGTGTCTCTGTGTGTCTCTGTGTGTGTGTGCGTATGTCTCTATGTCTGTCTGTGTGTGTCTCTGTGTCTGTGTGTCTCTGTGTGTCTGTGTGTCTCTGTGTGTGTGTGCGTATGTCTCTATGTCTGTCTGTGTGTGTGTCTCTGTGTCTGTGTGTCTCTGTGTGTGTGTGTCTCTGTGTCTCTGTGTGTCTCAGTGTGTGTGTGTCTCTGTGTGTGTGTGCGTATGTGTCTCTGTGTCTGTCTGTGTGTGTCTCTGTGTGTGTGTCTGTGTGTAAGTGTCTCTCTGTTTGTTGTGTGTGTGTGTGTGTGTGTGTGTGTGTGTCTCTGTGTGTGTATGTGTCTGTCTGTGTCTCGGTGTGTGTGTGTGTGTATATGTCTCTGTGTGTGTGTGTGTGTGTGTGTGTGCGTCTCTGTGTGTCTCTGTGTGTGTGTGTGTGTCTGTCTGTCTGTGTGTGTGTGTGTGTGTGTGTGTGTGTGTCTCTGTCTGTGTGTCTGTCTGTGTGTGTGTGTGTGTGTGTGTGTGTGTGCGTCTCTGTGTCTGTCTCTGTGTCTGTCTGTGTGTGTGTGTGTGTGTGTGTGTGTGTGTGTGTGTGTGTGTGTGTGTGTGTGTGTGTGTGTGTCTGTGTGTGTACCTTCTCCAGTGAGGACACCAGCAGGCCTCTCCACTTCGGGCCATTCTCCTCGCTGAAGAAGTCGTACTGCAGCTGGGCCGCCTGCATGGCTGCTGCTGCGGGACCGACACGCACCGTTCACCGCTTTACATGAAGGCTGAGAGTCCGGCAGGGAGGGAGAGGGTGTGGGAACATCCAGCGGGGACAGGCCGCTCCTCCAGAACAGTTGCCGGCGTCACTGCGACCATCCTCGACCGCTACACGGAGACCTGCTGCGGCCAGATGTGGCACCACTGAATGTTAGCTCCGCGGCTAGCAGCTGAATGTTAGCCCCGCGGCTAGCAGCTGAATGTTAGCCCCGCGGCTAGCAGCTGAATGTTAGCTCCGCGGCTAGCAGCTGAATGTTAGCCCCGCGGCTAGCAGCTGAATGTTAGCTCCGCGGCTAGCAGCTGAATGTTACCTCCGCGGCTAGCAGCTGAATGTTACCTCCGCGGCTAGAAGCTGAATGTTAGCTCCGCGGCTAGCAGCTGAATGTTAGCCCCGCGGCTAGCAGCTGAATGTTAGCTCCGCGGCTAGCAGCTGAATGTTACCTCCGCGGCTAGCAGCTGAATGTTACCTCCGCGGCTAGAAGCTGAATGTTAGCTCCGAGGCTAGCACCTGAATGTTAGCTCCGCGGCTAGCAGCTGAATGTTAGCTCCGCGGCTAGCAGCTGAATGTTAGCTCCGCGGCTAGCAGCTGAATGTTAGCTCCGCGGCTAGCAGCTGAATGTTAGCTCCGCGGCTAGCAGCTGAATGTTACCTCCGCGGCTAGAAGCTGAATGTTACCTCCGCGGCTAGAAGCTGAATGTTAGCTCCGAGGCTAGCACCTGAATGTTAGCTCCACGGCTAAGAGCTGAATGTTAGCTCCGATGCTAGCAGCTGAATGTTAGCTCCACGGCTAGCAGATGACGGTTGGATGTCGTACCGTTCCCCGGGATGGTAGCATGGTGAGAGTTGACCGGGCAGACCGGTAACGCTGCTGAGCTGGCCGGTTGATGCGTTAGCCTGTTAGCATGTAGCCTGTGTGGCTAATGTTTTCAGCTGTCCGCAGCCTGCAGATGATCCATCAGCCGCCGACAGGTGAGTCCCGGGGTGTGACACCTGCACTGCCTCACAACGGGAGGCTTACCCGGGTTATCCGTGTAAATCAGCGGGCTGTTCTGCGCCCTCCGCTCCGCTGCTAACAGAACACAGGGCGGCTCCTCCCCCGCTGTGTGTCCGCTGCTCCGGCTCTGTCCCCCGGTCTCTCTCAGACGGACAGCCTCGTCCCCCTGACAGCGGACTCTCTCAGACAGTATCCCCGGTCCCGGCCACCTGACAGCGGACTCTCTCAGACAGTAGCCCCGGTCCCGGCCCCCTGACAGCGGACTCTCTCAGACAGTAGTCCCGGCCCCCTGACAGCGGACTCTCTCAGACAGTAGTCCCGGCCCCTAACAGTCGGTCACAGTGGACGGCTCTCGGTTGTTGTGACTCGAATGTGCGGTACGGTACTGTGGAGCGGCTGCGCATGCGCAGTGGGCTCTGACGTACATGGGTGGTTTTCCTTTTTTCCCTTTTTTTTTCCAAGATCTTCATAAACTGTTTTGGATGATTTTATGCACTGGTGTATTAGGGCATTCCTCCAACTAAATGTAGAAAAGACAAAGGATATGCTGATTGATTTTAGGCGTAAGTCATCGACTCCACAGAACATTACCATCAAGGGGCAGAGGGTTGGATTCGTAGAAACATACAAGTATCTAGGCAGTTTGATTGACAATAAGTTAAATTTTAATTCTAACACTGAGATGCTTTGCAAAAAAGGCCAAAAAAGACTGTTTTGTCTTCGCAAACAGAAAACAAAAACAGTTAACAAAATTTTTTTGTGTCAATAAGACCCTCATTACCCTCTTTTATAAATCATACATTGAGTCTGTACTAACATTCTCAGTAATCTGCTGGTATGGTAATCTCAGTGTCAAGGCTGCTCTTTCCAATATAGTAAAGGTCAGCAGTAAAATTATAGGTGTCCAGCAGTGTAGTCTCACTGACCTGTATAATAGACAGGTAGTTAGGAAGGCCAATGCAGTTATCTCTGATAGCTCCCATGCCCTTCATTCAGAGTTTCAGATCTTGCCTTCTGGGTCTCGGTTTATTTTACCTCCAGTAAAGAGCAATAGATACAAGCCCTCATTAGTCCCGACAGCTATCTCTTTTCTAAACTCAGCTCGGAAGAGTAGAGAGACTATAACTAGTAAATAGTGATGGGGTTATTTTAATATGTATTGACTGATGGTGATGATGTTGTTGATGTAATATTTAATTTTATGAGGAATATTGTTAGATGTTCTTTTTAACATATGGTTGCTTTAACATATGGTCATATTTATCTTCTCAATTCTCAGCTGTTTAACCAGAGCTTGTAACATTAAGTATTTTTATGTAGTTTGGTTTTGCATTTGTGACTGTCTGGTGTTTATGTCTTGCAGCAGAACAAATTGCCCTACGGGGACAAATAAAAAGTCTAAACTAAACTACTCTCTACTGCTGTCTCTCTACATACTACTCTCTACTGTTGTCTCTCTACATACTACTCTCTACTGCTGTCTCTCTACATACTACTCTCTACTGCTGTCTCTCTACATACTAGTCTCTACTGCTGTCTCTCTACATACTACTCTCTACTGTTGTCTCTACACACTAGTCTCTACATACTACTCTCTACTGTTGTCTCTCTACATACTACTCTCTACTGTTGTCTCTCTACATACTACTCTCTACTGTTGTCTCTACACACTAGTCTCTACATACTACTCTCTACATACTACTCTCTACTGTTGTCTCTACACACTAGTCTCTACATACTACTCTCTACTGCTGTCACTCTACATAACACTCTCTACTGCTGTCACTCTACATACTACTCTCTACTGTTGTATCTCTACATACTATTTACTGTTGTCTCTCTTCATACTAGTCTCTACTGTTATCTCTCTACATACTACTCTCTACTGCTGTCTCTCTTCATTCTACTCTCTACTGCTGTCTCGCTACATACTACTCTCTTCTGCTGTCTCTCTACATACTACTCTCTACTGTTGTCTCTACATACTACTCTCTACTGCTGTCTCTCTACATACTACTCTCTACTGGTTTCTCTCTACATACTACTCTCTACTGCTGTCTCTCTACATACAACTCTCTACTGCTGTCTCTCTACATACTACTCTCTACTGTTGTCTCTATATATACTACTCTCTACTGCTGTCTCTCTACATACTACTCTCTACTGTTGTCTCTATATATACTACTCTCTACTGCTGTCTCTCTACATACTACTCTCTACTGTTGTCTCTATATATACTACTCTCTACTGCTGTCTCTCTACATACTACTCTCTACTGTTGTCTCTATATATACTACTCTCTACTGCTGTCTCTCTACATACTACTCTCTACTGCTGTCTCTCTACATACTACTCTCTACATACTACTCTCTACTGCTGTCTCTCTACATACTACTCTCTTCTGCTGTCTCTCTACATACTACTCTCTTCTGCTGTCTCTCTACATACTACTCTCTTCTGCTGTCTCTCTACATACTACTCTCTACTGCTGTCTCTCTACTTACTACTCTCTACTGCTGTCTCTCTACATACTACTCTCTTCTGCTGTCTCTCTACATACTACTCTCTTCTGCTGTCTCTCTACATACTACTCTCTACTGCTGTCTCTCTACTTACTACTCTCTACTGCTGTCTCTCTTACTGTATTTCTTATAGAGAGAACAGGACAGGTATGACAAAAACTCTCGTCAAGTGACAAAAAATGAAAAAAGCAGGGGGAAAAGGCAGAAAGAAGACAAAAGCTAGAAAAGTTGGTAAAAAAGCAAAGACAATGTTGGAAAGGACACAAGAAATTAGCAAATTTTTTTCAAAGATTATGCCGCCTTTCTCTGATGTTTTTGGCTGCCTTTTTTCAATGTTTTTGTCGACTTTTTCGCCTATTATAAGTTTTAATGTGATACAGTCTAAGAAATATCTGTGGTGTTAATAACAGTTGCACAAATTATCCACAGCACTTTATTGAAAGCTGTATTTCTGTTTATTTACATTTTGCATTATGGGACTTTAATCTCCACTCCATACTACATTCATCCCACAGATATAAACAACATGAATTTGAATGCATTTCAGCTGTAAGTAACTTTATGGAAAATATTGACAAAAGTGACGGTTTGAATGGAAGTATTAATACTTTGAAATGTTATTTTGTCTGCGTTGGTAACACTCGATTGTGAATTGTTTTGGTTATACTGACAGTCAATGTTAGATATGTATTTATACTATACATACACCATCAAATAATACAACAAAATGAACAAAATATTTGTCACATTAAGAGCTCTTATGCTATGAAACTGAAAATACTAAATAAATACACGGACGTATAACATCCAAACTTTACCCACACAAGAGATTTCTTTATGATGTTACGGCATTTATTTAATCCTATGAAAGGACAAGAAATATTTTAAGACCTTTGTTCTGTAATGTAACACTTTCAAGGCCTTATTTTTAGAATACTAAACCTAAGACTTTTTTAATACTTTTTAGACCCGCGGGTACCCTGAGAGGGGTGTGATGGGGTTAAGGTGAGATGGGATATAAGAGCGGTATGATGGGATATCAGAGGGTTTAGGAGGGGCATCACAAGGAGAGTTGGTAGAAAAGGCATCCGAGGATTTCATAGTTTAAAAGGGTTTCAACACATTCTCACTCCCAAAGCAACGCTTGGTCAGGTGACTTTGGTGTTTGTTGTTGACACAAAAAGTCTCCCTTAGCGTCACATTTAGACTCTCTGGGTCGGACGTATGTTTAACTCACATGTGGCACAAGAACGGACAGTTAGGTTTAGGAAACTCTCTACTGCTGTCTCTCTTCATACTACTCTCTACTGTTGTCTCTCTACATACTACTCTCTACTGTTGTCTCTCTACATACTACTCTCTACTGCTGTCTCTCTACATACTACTCTCTACTGCTGTCTCTCTTCATACTACTCTCTACTGTTGTCTCTCTACATACTACTCTCTACTGTTGTCTCTCTACATACTACTCTCTACTGTTGTCTCTCTACATACTCTCTACTGTTGTCTCTCTACATACTACTCTCTACTGTTGTCTCTCTTCATACTACTCTCTACTGCTGTCTCTCTACATACTACTCTCTACTGCTGTCTCTCTACATACTACTCTCTACTGTTGTCTCTCTTCATACTACTCTCTACTGTTGTCTCTCTTCATACTACTCTCTACTGCTGTCTCTCTACATACTACTTTCTACTGTTGTCTCTCTTCATACTAATCTCTACTGTTGTCTCTCCACATACTACTCTCTACTGCTGTCTCTCTACATACTCTCTACTGTTGTCTCTCTACATACTACTCTCTACTGTTGTCTCTCTTCATACTACTCTCTACTGTTGTCTCTCTACATACTACTCTCTACTGCTGTCTCTCTTCATACTACTCTCTACTGTTGTCTCTCTACATACTACTCTCTACTGCTGTCTCTCTACATACTCTCTACTGTTGTCTCTCTACATAATACTCTCTACTGTTGTCTCTCTTCATACTACTCTCTACTGCTGTCTCTCTACATACTCTCTACTGTTGTCTCTCTACATACTACTCTCTACTGTTGTCTCTCTTCATACTACTCTCTACTGCTGTCTCTCTACATACTCTCTACTGTTGTCTCTCTACATACTACACTCTACTGCTGTCTCTCTACATACTACTCTCTACTGTTGTCTCTCTACATACTACTCTCTACTGTTGTCTCTCTTCATACTACTCTCTACTGTTGTCTCTCCACATACTACTCTCTACTGCTGTCTCTCTACATACTACTCTCTACTGTTGTCTCTCCACATACTACTCTCTACTGCTGTCTCTCTACATACTACTCTCTACTGTTGTCTCTCCACATACTACTCTCTACTGCTGTCTCTCTACATACTACTCTCTACTGTTGTCTCTATATCATCATCCAGCGCCGCGGTGGAGCAGCTGCCCGGTGCGTCCCGTACAGACGCTAAAGGAGACGATATCTGACACTGAGAGACACTGACCAAGCGTCAGTATTTTATGAGTTGGGAGTGAGAACGGGTTGAGGGGATAGATGCTAACATCTGGTCAGAAATACCTGATAAACTGGCCACACAGAATATGCAGACGCAGAATTTTAAACAAAATAAAACTCATAATATTAACACATCTCCACTCAAATCAGAAAAACAGTAAACGCTAAATTCTACAGATTTCATCCTGGATCACAGCTAAAGAGTGTAAAAGAAATCCACACATTCAGTTTGGGTCTGGTGATCAGAAATATCTGATGAATCAGCTGTTCCGTTAGCGGGTATCAGAGATGGGTATCACCCCCAATTTCCACCGGTTGCGGAGCGGCTCCGTCCCAGCTCCGGCTCAGCTCCGGCGATCCGCAGCCCCTGGATGGAAACTAACTGGTGGTGGTTTTGTGGTTCTATTCTACGTGAATTTGCGAGATCTCGTGGGTCCTCGTGACTTCAGCTGTCAGTCATGGCCGCAGCCATTGCGCAACACATCCGGACGCAGCGGAGCCGATCCGCAGTTGATGGAATTTCGGTGTTAGTGGGTATCAGAAATACATTAGGGGGTATCAGTAATACATTAAGGGGTATCAGAAATACATTAAGGGGTATCAGAAATACATTAGGGGGTATTGGAGGGTACAGACGAGGCATGGAGCCGGCTGCAGGTTCAGAGACTGGAGATGACTCAACATTGACTCCTACATTTAATAAATAAGAAAGGACCAAAGAGCAGCATTCAGGCAGTTTATAATACACCTGGTCCCCTGGACGTCCTGTCAGAGAGAGAGGAGAAGACAAGGCAGCGAAGAGACAGCTCTGATCTCAGTTCGTAGTGTGATGAGTAAAGGGACTCTTGGATGTTCTGTCGTTAATCTTCCACATTTTATCCAGACCAACACTTTTGGTTTTCGGGTCCGAGTCAGTGGCTCAGCTCGCAGGCCGATGGCTGAATGCATTTCAACAACAACTCGTACATACAGTAACACTACTTCAAATACTTCATATATTCTCTCATCAGGTAAAAAACACTTAATATTTACATCTGTGTGGGCAGATGAACTCTGTGATCCAAACATCTGCAGCGCTTCAGTCACTCACTCGTTTTTTAACGTATTTTTATTTTATTTAAATTATTTCGAACTCCTCCTTCGGGGTTTATTGTATTTCTCTAATTTTTGGTTGGAATAATCCTCTGACTGATGTCACCTTAAATTGCAAAGGAATTTTCGATAGTTCGAACGATTATGTCATAGGTCATGTTTTAGGCCCTTTACAGGTATGGGACCTTTTGAAACTCCTCCAAGAGGATTTAAAGCATCCTTCTCAAACTGGGCCAGCAGCATGTCAAGGTGTTCAGCATGTCAAGGCGAAGAGTCCAGACCAGGACCCGTTCAGCCCCGACAGCATGATACAGGGGGTGTTGAACACCGCGCTGTGAGCGCTCTGCCTTTTTATCACCACCAGTTTACAGACACGTCTCTGCTGATTGGCTAGCAGCTGTAACTAGGGCTGATTGGCTAGCAGCTGTAACTAGGGCTGATTGGCTAGCAGCTGTAACTAGGGCTGGGTATGGGACTAAAATGTTTGACACCGGTACCGATACCAATACTGTGACTTTGATCCCGGTTCCTAAACGATGTCGGTATGTTTCAGCCGTCTCTGTAATGGAGACTTTCTCCTGCGTGTCTCTACGCCGTGTGATGTCAGACAGCCAATCAGACATGTTTACATCTTGGTGGAAGCATGCTGCGTGCTGATTGGCTCACTGACTCTGATGAGATTTACTCCTTAGGGATTGACATTTGGTATTGAATGACGAGGCATTTTTCGATAATCAATACTTTAGTGGTTAGGGTTATACTAACCCAGCCCTGCGGCTGATTCAGCCACTAACCACTCAGAGGAAACGGGCCCTTTAACCTGGAAACCATAGCAACACGGTGACACCGTTTAGAGCTAGAAGGTGCGTCCAATCAGACAGGTTACCTGGAAACACCTGTGACTCTTCAGAGACCTTTCGTTCTGATGCTAAGATATAGATTTAAAGAAGAGTTTGGAGTGCAGGCTGATGTTTGGATCTTAAGGTTCTGGTCCAGCAGTCGAGTCTGAACACATTTGAATTAATTTCATTTAATTCACGATATTGTTCTGTTGAATGTTCAGACCTCCACATCCTGTTTCACACGGTAATTATCCAAAACTGAAACGGAAATAATCAGTGAGATGTCGGTGACATCACTGCAACCAGCTGGAGCTCAGCAAAGACTTTCAGAAGATTATCTTATTATATTATTTAAATCTGATCTTAAATAAAAAATACATCTCAACGCAAACTCTAAAGAGCTGATCTCAGACTGGGTCGGACACGAATGCAGCGTGTCTGTGTGTGTGTGTGTGTCTGTGTGTGTGTCTGTCTATGTGTGTCTGTCTGTGTGTGTGTGTGTGTGTGTGTGTGTTACATTAAAGTCCATATCATAAACACCCAGCAGGGGGCAGCAGAGAGACACTTCTGTTTTACAAACACTTTGCTTCAGATTCATGGAACACATTTTAGAAACACGTGTTGAGTTCTTGCGGTGGCTCCACCTGGAGGCTCAGCCTCCAGAACCGTCCAGAACTGTGCAGAACTGTGCAGAACCGTGCAGAACCGTGCAGAACCGCCCACGGCGTCCCGTGACTCAGGAGGTCCCGGTCCGATTGGCTGCACGAGTACCCCCCCCCCGCCGTGCGTGCTGGGTGGCTGGCGGCTCAGACCGAGGACTCGCGGGCGGTTTTGGAGCGCAGAGCTCCGGCCCGGCTCAGGAAGGGGAAGGTGGTACCGAGGCAGCCGGCTGCCACGGTGAGGCCCAGACTGGCCCAGGCGCAGCAGATGGACCAGCCGTACCCGTGGTTCACATCGGCCGGCAGCCCGTAGATGAAGGGCGGGTTCCTGGAGAGGTCGTAGGTCACGCTGGCCGCGTACGTACACAGAGAGATGGTGCAGAAGATCCCTGAAGGAAACAGGAAACAGTAGTCTCTTATACCAAGCTCTGGCTCGCAAGGGCTGGCTACACCACAGATGCATTCTGGGATACGAGAATAAACTCTCTGGGGTGTTTACATTTCTTTAAACCAATCACAACGGTCGTGAGCGGGGCTAAACTCCGGACACAGCGACGGTGTCTCTGCTAAATAGTCTCAGGAAGGAACTGGTTCTGGTGGAACATTTACACCCCGCTAAAGAAAACACTTAGTTATTTAAATTAGCTGATACATGGTTAAACCTCATAGGCTCTTACCAGTGTATCTCCATGTGGACTTGGTCCACAGCAATCCAACCAATCAGTCCTAAAACCTCCCAGTTAGAGAGGAAATGATCTAACATATTCTTTATAAAACCTCCCAGTTAGAGAGGAAATGATCTAACATATTCTTAATAAAACCTCCCAGTTAGAGAGGAGATGATCTAACATATTCTTAATAAAACCTCCCAGTTAGAGAAGAAATGATCTAACATATTCTTAATAAAACCTCCCAGTTAGAGAGGAGATGATCTAACATATTCTTAATAAAACCTCCCAGTTAGAGAGGACATAATCTAACATATTCTTTATAAAACCTCCCAGTTAGAGAGGACATAATCTAACATATTCTTAATAAAACCTCCTAGTTAGAGAGGAAAATATCTAACATATTCTTTATAAAACCTCCTAGTTAGAGAGATAATCTAACATATTCTTAATAAAACCTCCCAGTTAGAGAGGAAATGATCTAACATATTCTTTATAAAACCTCCCAGATAGAGAGGAGATAATCTAACATATTCTTAATAAAACCTCCTAGTTAGAGAGATAATCTAACATATTCTTAATAAAACCTCCCAGTTAGAGAGGAGATGATCTAACATATTCTTAATAAAACCTCCCAGTTAGAGAGGAAATGATCTAACATATTCTTAATAAAACCTCCCAGTTAGAGAGGAAATGATCTAACATATTCTTTATAAAACCTCTCAGTTAGAAAGATGTCTATTATCTGAATATTAGTCTGTATATATTGGTAGGAGCTGAAATGACACTTTTTGTTTATATTTACAGTAATTATTTCAAGACTTGCCATATTTCTATTCCTGAGTCAGTGGTTTAGATTGAGAGCTCGGTAGCTGTGGCTGGGATTAATAAAGGGAAGATGTTCTAGCTTTAGTTGAGACCGAACACAGTTTATTAATCATCCTGTTTCACACACATGCAACATTAGCCTCCAACGTTTCGGCAGGATCATAGAGATATTACAGGATATTTGATTTGAATTATTAACTAAACGCATGTTGCCTGGATCCCCAACAAAGGAACTAAGGTGCGTTCAAACCTCTTCTGTTGCCGTGTTAGTGGCTATCATTTAAAAATGGAATAGACACGTAACAAATGCTTTAATGTGCTAATTTTAATAAGTCATTTGATGGTTTTAGGTTGTGATTTAAAACTGGCCAAGGTCAGCCTGCTGAGCTAACTCTGGCTCATTCACAGTTAATGTGCTGCATATTAATGAGTACTCTTCCTGTCAGATAAACAAATACATAGAATGAAATCACTAGCTATGTTTCCATACACACGTTTAAGTCCAAATTAAGTGATTTCAAACGAAAAATGCCTAATGGAAACAGTAAAATTTGACTTCATGAATATCGAGTCAAAGGAAATACGTTTGGTCTCATGGGATTTTCTCTTGATCGATATATACGGCTTATGCGATAAACGCTGATGGAAACGTTATTTGCCGAATAAATAATGAATTGCGATTAAGTTTTAGGTCATTTTATGGTTGCAACCCGCCACAAAACAAAGAAGAAGAAGTTGTAGTTCATTTCCGCCCAGTATTTCTTCTCTGTTTGCACACATGACAGGCGTCAACAAAGACAAGATGGAAGTGGACCAACGAGGAGACGAGAGACTTTCTGAATTTAATTTACGAGCAAAATATAACGGCTATTTTAGACAGCAAAAATCTAAGAAATGTGCATCTGCATTATCATAGCAATGTGTTGATAACGTTGTTTTCTTATTATAGCTCGATATGTCGCTATCAGCTGGCACATAAGCACTATTACAACTTGATATGTGGCTATCAGCTGGTACATAAGCACTATTACAACTGGTGCAATATTGATCATTTGTCGGTAGACAGCGCAATCCATTTTGTCTAGCAAAACTTTTTTCCCAAAAGTTTGCGTGAATGTTGTGCGATTCAGTGCGAAAATGAACGGAAACACCTTAAAATGTCTCAAATCAATTCAATATACCAATTTCACCGCAAAACAGCACGTGACATCATTACACAACAGGTTTTTATTCTCTTTAAAGCTGTTGGATGGAAACACTCTTTCACACTCAGCTTTATTCACATGAGTTTTTTTTACTGAACTTCAGATAATTTGATTGACAAGTGGATGGAAACTTGTGTGTGTGAACTGTTAGCCTTATGAGTTTATTAGTTTGGAGCATGTTGAAGTGTTGTTGTAATACTGTGGTGTACCAGCAGAGGGCAGCAGCATCCCCCAGAAGGTCAAGCTGTTCTGTCTCGACACAAAGGTCTTCTTTCAAACACCTGTCTGCAACATTCACCCTGTCTTTAGTCACCACTGTCTGGCAGCCTGAGCTGGCCTCTGATTGGCTGCTGACTGCTTCCTGTTACCTGCCATTAGGGCGAGCAGCCCGGAGACGTGCTGCGTCAGACTCTCCTCCCAGAAGAAGCCGACGGACGCCACGATGCTGCCGCAGAGCAGCACGGCCGCCGCCATGCCCAGGAACCCTGCTGTGATACGCCGCAGGTCTGCACACACACACACACACACACACACACACACACACAGACACACACACACACACACACACACACACACACACACACACACACACACATACACGCACGCACACACACACACACACACACACACATACACACACACACACACACACACACACACACACACACACACAGACACAGACACACACACACACACACACACACACGCACGCACACACACACACACACACACACACACACACACACACAGTCAAGAGGAAACAGAGTGTGTGTTGCCGTGGTAACCACCTCCTGCTGTTACATAACGATGTCATGGTGTGTGGAGGAGGACTCTGGGCAGTCTGTCAATAATCAGCTTTAATAATTCTGCTAATAAACCGTTCCCTCTGATAACATCATAATGTTTCTCCAGACTTATAACAGGAAACCTTTCCTTAATGAAGATTTAAAGGAGAACTCCGCGCAATTTTTACATTAATCTTGATCTCTATATATTTATGAGTACTGTCGGTAGCAAAACCACATCTCGGTCCTAGCACACTGGAGCTGCTGCAGCTAACGGCCAGAGCTCCCAGTTAGCTAACACGGCAGTTATGGGGCATGTTCCAAAGAGTGTCTTTGTGCCTCTTAACAGACACAAAATGCAACTAAAATGTCTGCGTGTGACGTATGTGAGAAGTCTCTTGTATCACTCGGAGCCAGTCGGGTTGGTAACAGCCAGTTCATTCAGCTAGCATGCTCTGTCTCGTTGGAAATCCTCCGTTGCTGTGAGGAATTTCCCATCTCTAGAAACCTAATTTTCTCTGTGCAAAACTTAAGCAAAGCAATGAACATGAATAATACATGTAATTGAAATAAATAAACAAAATTGAAGCTGTTCTCTTGCAAATTAACAAGGAGTCAATATATAAACAAAATTACAATATGGCTTCTTCATACTGGACTGTTACTTTTTTATATCCTTTAGCTCGTCCCGCTAGCTCGTCCCGCTAGCTCGTTCCGCTAGCTCGTCCCGCTAGCTCGTCCCGCTAGCTCGTCCTGCACCTTCTGTGGTAATCATCACGCAGCAGGTCCGTGTGTATTTGTTGCTCATCTATTGTGTGTGACATGGATCTGGCGTTGGTGAGTAGGAGTCTTGGCAGTAGCGATGTGTGTGGTAGTTTCCTTAGCCGGGCTAGCAGGCCCGACCGGTGTCCTAGCTTCTGCTTCCTCCCCGCCTTCCTCGCCTGCCACAGCCGACAACAGTCCACCGAGCGCCCGCTGGTCTGGTGGATGTCCTCCAGAGGACCGGTCATGGCTCCGCTGGTCTGGTGGATGTCCTCCAGAGGACCGGTCATGGCTCCTCTGGTCTGGTGGATGTCCTCCAGAGGACCGGTCATGGCTCCGCTGGTCTGGTGGATGTCCTCCAGAGGACCAGTCATGGGTCCTCTGGTCTGGTGGATGTCCTCCAGAGGACCGGTCATGGCTCCTCTGGTCTGGTGGATGTCCTCCAGAGGACAGGTCATGGCTCCTCTGGTCTGGTGGATGTCCTCCAGAGGACCAGTCATGGGTCCTCTGGTCTGGTGGATGTCCTCCAGAGGACCAGTCATGGGTCCTCTGGTGTGGTGGATGTCCTCCAGAGGACCGGTCATGGCTCCTCTGGTCTGGTGGATGTCCTTCAGAGGACCGGTCATGGGTCCTCTGGTCTGGTGGATGTCCTCCAGAGGACAGGTCATGGCTCCTCTGGTCTGGTGGATGTCCTCCAGAGGACCGGTCATGGCTCCGCTGGTCTGGTGGATGTCCTCCAGAGGACCGGTCATGGCTCCGCTGGTCTGGTGGATGTCCTCCAGAGGACCGGTCATGGCTCCGCTGGTCTGGTGGATGTCCTCCAGAGGACCGGTCATGGCTCCGCTGGTCTGGTGGATGTCCTCCAGAGGACCGGTCATGGCTCCTCTGGTCTGGTGGATGTCCTCCAGAGGACCGGTCATGGCTCCTCTGGTCTGGTGGATGTCCTCCAGAGGACCGGTCATGGGTCCTCTGGTCTGGTGGATGTCCTCCAGAGGACCGTCATGGGTCCTCTGGTCTGGTGGATGTCCTCCAGAGGACCGGTCATGGCTCCTCTGGTCTGGTGGATGTCCTCCAGAGGACCGGTCATGGCTTTGCCGCAAAAAACTGTAGTTTATTTCCCCCTCAAAAATCGGTAATTGAGCACTGGAGTGGTTATGACCATATCTGTGACTATGGAACTACATGGAAACGATAAATGATGCCTGTGGCTTGCACAGGTAGCGTTACTGAAGGCTAGCTGTAGCTCACGCTGAAGTCCCGTGGGAATTCAGCTGTAGCAGGAAAAGGTAAGCAGTGTGCAGGTCAGAGTGCAGTGTGTGAAGAGTGAAGAGCGGAGGTGTTCACTAGGGAAGAAGCTTGGAATAACGAAATGTTGCTGTTTTTTTGCTAGTAGGAGTCTTGGCAGTAGCAATGTGTGTGGTAGTTTCCTTAGCCGGGCTAGCAGGCCCGACCGGTGTCCTAGCTTCTGCTTCCCCCCCGCCTTCCTCGCCTGCCGCAGCCGACAACAGTCCACCGAGCGCCCGCTGGTATGGTGGATGTCCTCCAGAGGACCGGTCATGGCTCCTCTGGTCTGGTGGATGTCCTCCAGAGGACCGGTCATGTGTCCTCTGTTCTGGTGGATGCCCTCCAGAGGACCAGTCATGGGTCCTCTGGTCTGGTGGATGTCCTCCAGAGGACCAGTCATGGGTCCTCTGGTCTGGTGGATGTCCTCCAGAGGACCGGTCATGGCTCCTCTGGTCTGGTGGATGTCCTCCAGAGGACCGGTCATGGCTCCTCTGGTCTGGTGGATGTCCTCCAGAGGACGGGTCATGGCTCCTTTGGTCGGGTGGATGTCCTCCAGAGGACCGGTCATGGGTCCTCTGGTCTGGTGGATGTCCTCCAGAGGCCAGGTCATGGCTCCTCTGGTCTGGTGGATGTCCTCCAGAGGACCGGTCATGGCTCCGCTGGTCTGGTGGATGTCCTCCAGAGGACCAGTCATGGGTCCTCTGGTCTGGTGGATGTCCTCCAGAGGACCGGTCATGGCTCCTCTGGTCTGGTGGATGTCCTCCAGAGGACCGGTCATGGGTCCTCTGGTCTGGTGGATGTCCTCCAGAGGACCGGTCATGGCTCCGCTGGTCTGGTGGATGTCCTCCAGAGGACCAGTCATGGGTCCTCTGGTCTGGTGGATGTCCTCCAGAGGACCAGTCATGGGTCCTCTGGTCTGGTGGATGTCCTCCAGAGGACAGGTCATGGCTCCTTTGGTCTGGTGGATGCCCTCCAGAGGACCAGTCATGGGTCCTCTGGTCTGGTGGATGTCCTCCAGAGGACCAGTCATGGGTCCTCTGGTCTGGTGGATGTCCTCCAGAGGACCGGTCATGGCTCCTCTGGTCGGGTGGATGTCCTCCAGAGGACCGGTCATGGGTCCTCTGGTCTGGTGGATGTCCTCCAGAGGCCAGGTCATGGCTCCTCTGGTCTGGTGGATGTCCTCCAGAGGACCGGTCATGGCTCCGCTGGTCTGGTGGATGTCCTCCAGAGGACCGGTCATGGCTCTGCTGGTCTGGTGGATGTCCTCCAGAGGACCGTCATGGATCCTCTGGTCTGGTGGATGTCCTCCAGAGGACCGGTCATGGCTCCGCTGGTCTGGTGGATGTCCTCCAGAGGACCGGTCATGGCTCCGCTGGTCTGGTGGATGTCCTCCAGAGGACCGTCATGGGTCCTCTGGTCTGGTGGATGTCCTCCAGAGGACCGGTCATGGCTCCTCTGGTCTGGTGGATGTCCTCCAGAAGACCGGTCATGGCTTTGCCGCAAAAAACTGTAGTTTATTTCCCCCTCAAAAATCGGTAATTGAGCACTGGAGTGGTTATGACCATATCTGTGACTATGGAACTACATGGAAACGATAAATGATGCCTGTGGCTTGCACAGGTAGCGTTACTGAAGGCTAGCTGTAGCTCACGCTGAAGTCCCGTGGGAATTCAGCTGTAGCAGGAAAAGGTAAACAGTGTGCAGGTCAGAGTGCAGTGTGTGAAGAGTGAAGAGCGGAGGTGTTCACTAGGGAAGAAGCTTGGAGTAACGAGATGTTGTTTTTTTGCTACTGACAGTACTCATAAATTTATAGCAATCAAGATTAATGTAAAAATTGCCCGAAGTTCTCCTTTAATAATGTTCTCAGCCAGACATGTGTTAAAGCAAACAGTAAAGAAAAGAAATGAAAAGCATGTTAAAAACCTAAGTAACGTAAACCTCGTCCTGCTGGATGGTTCTAGTGTTTATAATGTTATATAAATGTATAAATATATATAATATATAATATCAGCAGCAGATACCACTCATCCTGCTGGATGGTTCTAGTGTTTATAATGTTATATAAATGTATAAATATATATAATATATAATATTACGCAGCAGATGCCACTCGTCCTGCTGGATAGTCCGCGTCAGGTTCAGAGGGATGTTCCTCAGTCTGATTGGCTGAGAGAAGTGATACTTCACAGCTGTGCAGCGATCAGCGATACCTGCAGAGACACAGAGACAGGTGATGTCATCATACTGCACCTGTGATGTCATCGTACTGCACCTGTGATGTCTTCATACTGCACCTGTCACTGTGCATGTTTACGCTCAGTTAGGGTTATGGAACACTGGATTATTGCTACTATATGACAGATTTACAGCAGCAGGCAGCCATGTTTCTGTTACAGCAGTACAGTTAAGCTGCACATGCCAAATCTGCTACACGTCGTGCCAAACTCTGCACATTCATCAAAAACACAGTAAAATGATGTGTAAAAGCCAACATATACTACACTTGACAACTAAGTCTCACACAGGCCTATAGCAGCATCACAAATTACAATTTATGATGCAATACTTCTGATATGCATGGCATTTCAATAAACTAAACAAAATATGTACATTATCTGGTCACACTGTCACAACAGATTATATTAACCTACTCAATTTACAGATAGCATAATAGCTCTAACCTTTAGAAGTTCTAATTTATTGTCTTTTTCTTTGCAATGTAGCAGATCAAATCCTCAAAGTCCAGCTCCCTCAGCAGCTCGCTAACCCTACTACACATGCGCTGCTGTGTGTTGGGAGCACTTTACAGGCAACGCAACAAATGTCTCCGGTGGACAGTGAATATAGAATCCACTCCCGTGGTACCGTTTCACCGTTGTGAAGGTGTCGGGTCAGTGCCTCGTTAGTGAGAGAGCGGGTCTTTCTGCCGCCAGCCTCGTCCCCCCTCCGAGATGCTGGACATTTAGCCGCCGATTCTGAAAGGCTAATATCCCTCTGGGTATAACTTCCTCCCGGACGGTCTCTGTAATCGGTCCCCGTAGTGCAGGGCCTTCAGAGATGATGGTACCTGAGGTGCCATTACCTTGGTCTGTAATGCTGATGACCGGCCTCATCTCTGTCTTTTTCCACAACAACTTTGCTAAAGTTAACGTTAGCCACCGTTAGCTGTGGCTGAGTCTAGCTGGTAGAAGGCAGCGATTCTTCCAAGCTAACGTTGGCTAGCTTCTCGACATCCTCCTCTTCGTCATTCCCAGCTCTTTTTAAAAAGCTATTTATTCAATCTGACCAGCGATCAGTTACAAATTAATTCCACTCTTTCAATCTCAACTCTTTCTTAGAAAGCTGATCCTGAATCAGTACGATGTAAACAACCTGCTCTATGCCCACCCACCTTTACCATTAGCCAATCTATACAGTGCATGCGGCCTACTCCCAATCATTACCTGTCCAGTTATCATACTGACTTATAAAACCCACAATCACGAGACTTCATTTTTTTGTAAACTACTTTTATTTTATTCTGATTGGATAATTATCACCATAATGATTAATTATCACCATAATGATTAATGCCCATTGGGTAATCCGGGCTTGATTGCAGTTTGCCAACAAGGGGTGCTGCCACCAACAGAGGGTGCTGCAGCACCCCTACTTCCCGCGCCTATGGATTTCTCCTGCGCTCTTGGATGGTTTGTGTTACAACCCGATCAAAATTCTCCAACCAATAGAATGCCAGCTGTAGTGTTGACCAATGAAATGATCCCTGCTCCGTTGAGGGTGTGTTAGCTTTACGGTAGAACATCCGATGCGGACGGCTACTCCGTTTATTTTCCCCCGCCGTCCATCACTTTATTATTAGTATACAATATATATATATATATATATATATATATATACTGTATGTGTCTCTGAGTAATCTACTATATAATACTACCAGTCTGTATGTGTCTGAGTAATATACTATATAATACTACCAGTCTGTATGTGTCTTAGTAATATACTATATAATACTACCAGTCTGTATGTGTCTGAGTAATATACTATATAATACTACCAGTCTGTATGTGTCTGAGTAATATACTATATAATACTACCAGTCTGTGTGTGTCTCTGAGTAATATACTATATAATACCACCAGTCTGTGTGTGTCTGGGTTTCTGCCCAGATCAATGATGATGTAATCTTCAGTCTGATGCAGCGTAATGATGTAATGATATGAAACATGATGTAATGTAATTAGGAGTGCAGTAATCTGATTACTCTCTCTCCTCTCTGACCTCCAGGTTTCAGCTCGGCTCGCTGCCAGACGCTGCAGAGACAAAACTGCTGACGTCATGATTACACCCAGCTTTTAATCTGCAGAGAGAAAACTGCTGACATCATGATTACACCCATCTTTTAATCTGCAGAGAGAAAACTGCTGACGTCATGATTACACCCAGTTTTTAATCTGCAGAGAGAAAACTGCTGACATCATGATTACTCCCAGTTTTTAATCTGCAGAGAGAAAACTGCTGACATCATGATTACACCCATCTTTTAATCTGTAGAGAAAACTGCTGACATCATGATTACGCCCATCTTTTAATCTGCAGAGAGAAAACAATTGACATCATGATTACACCCATCTTTTAATCTGCAGAGAAAACTGCTGACATCATGGTTACACCCATCTTTTAATCTGCAGAGAGAAAACTGCTGATGTCATGATTACACCCATCTTTTAATCTGCAGAGAGAAAACTGCTGATGTCATGATTACACCCATCTTTTAATCTGCAGAGAGAAAACTGCTGACGTCATTATTACACCCATCTTTCAATCTGCAGAGAAAACTGCTGACATCATGATTACACCCAGCTTTTAATCTGCAGAGCCCTGGCTGACCCGGGCTAACCACCAGTCCTGGCTGACAGGAGAGATCCACCGGCTGCTGATCTGAGAACAGCGAGGACCAACCTGTGGCATATCAGACCATCCCAGACTACATATCAGACCATCCCGGACTACATATCAGACCATCCCAGACTACATCCCGGACTACATATCAGACCATCCTGGACTACATCCTGGACTACATATCAGACCTTCCCGGACTACATCCCGGACTACATATCAGACCATCCTGGACTACATCCTGGACTACATATCAGACCATCCCGGACTACATCCCGGACTACATATCAGACCTTCCCGGACCACATATCCAGACCATCCCGGACTACATCCCGGACTACATATCCAGACCATCCCGGACTACATCCCGGACTACATATCAGACCATCCCGGACTACATATCAGATGATCCCGGACTACATATCCAGACCATCCCGGACTACATATCAGACGATCCCGGACTACATCCCGGACTACATATCAGACCTTCCCGGACCACATATCCAGACCATCCCGGACTACATCCCGGACTACATATCCAGACCATCCCGGACTACATATCAGACCATCCCAGACTACATCCCGGACTACATATCCAGACCATCCCGGACTACATATCCAGACCATCCCGGACTACATATCAGACCATCCCGGACTACATATCAGACCATCCCGGAGTACATATCAGACCATCCCGGACTACATCCTGGACTACATATCAGACCATCCTGGACTACATCCTGGACTACATATCCAGACCATCCCGGACTACATATCCAGACCATCCCGGACTACATATCAGACCATCCCGGACTACATATCAGACCATCCCGGAGTACATATCAGACCATCCCGGACTACATCCTGGACTACATATCAGACCATCCTGGACTACATCCTGGACTACATATGAGACCATCCCGGACTACATATCAGACCATCCCGGACTACATATCAGACCATCCCGGACTTCATCCTGGACTACATATCAGACCATCCCGGACTATATCCTGGACTACATATCAGACCATCCCGGACTACATCCTGGACTACATATCAGACCATCCCGGACGACATATCAGACCATCCCGGACTTCATCCTGGACTACATATCAGACCATCCCGGACTACATCCTGGACTACATATCAGACCATCCCGGACTACATCCCGGACTACATATTAGACCTTCCCGGACCACATATCCAGACCATCCCGGACTACATATCAGACCATCCCGGACTACATATCAGACCATCCCGGACTACATCCCGGACTACATATCAGACCATCCCGGACTACATCCCGGACTACATATCAGACCTTCCCAGACTACATCCCGGACTACATATCAGACCATCCCGGACTACATCCCGGACTACATATCAGACCATCCCGGACTACATCCCGGACTACATATCAGACCATCCCGGACTACATATCAGACCTTCCCGGACCACATATCCAGACCATCCTGGACTACATCCCGGACTACATATCCAGACCATCCCGGACTACATATCAGACCATCCCGGACTACATCCCGGACTACATATCAGACCTTCCCGGACTACATATCAGACCATCCCGGACTACATCCCGGACTACATATCCAGACCATCCCGGACTACATATCAGACGATCCCGGACTACATCCCGGACTACATATCAGTCCTTCCCGGACTACATATCAGACCATCCTGGACTACATCCCGGACTACATATCAGACCATCCCGGACTACATATCAGACCATCCCGGAACACATCCCGGACTACATATCAGACCTTCCCGGACTACATATCAGACCATCCCGGACTACATATCAGACCATCCCGGACTACATATCCAGACCATCCCGGACTACATATCAGACCATCCCGGACTACATATCAGACCATACCGGACTACATATCAGACCATACCGGACTACATATCAGACCATCCCGGACTACATATCAGACCATACCGGACTACATATCCAGACCATCCCGGACTACATATCAGACCATACCGGACTACATATCAGACCATACCGGACTACATATCAGACCATCCCGGACTACATATCAGACCATCCCAGACTACATATCAGACCATCACAGACTACATATCAGTCCATCCCAGACTACATATCCAGACCATCCCAGACTACATATCCAGTTCATCCCAGACTACATACTACATATCCAGACCATCCCAGACTAAAAACCCTCTCCACAGACCTGCGAAAGCAACACCTCAGAAGACCCGCCCCCCCTCCTCCCCTCAAGACTGTAGAGTCTGTAAAGATGAACTTTATTGTGTTCATGTTAGATAAAAGGTACGTTAATATAACTGCTTTAATGTAAACATTGGTACTTTCATAACGCAGCAGGTTAGAGGGAACCCTCTCCAAGATCAACACCTGCAAGCCTGCTGGTCCGGGACAACGTTCCCCGTCGTGTGCTGAAGAACTGTACATAGGAGCTCAGAGATGTCTTCACAGACATTTTATACTCCCCTCTGAGTCAGGCTGTTGTTCCATCGGGCTTCAAAGAAGCACTCTCCATCCACTTTCAATAACTATCGCCCCGTTGCACTGACCCCCATCATCATGAAGTCCTTTGAAAGCCTAGTCCTGGCTCAGATAAAATCCACCCTGGACCAGTTAGCATATAGTGGTAAGACACTAAGAGGAAGGGAGACTAGTGGAGGAGTCAAGGAGGAAATGTAAGGGCTATGAGATGCACCGCAAGACTTTAGTTAAGGGCGTGTAGAACAAGAGACTTTGTTACGGTGTTGTGTTCCTAACCAACATCTGTGTGATTCTAAATAGCTTAACTGCTGAGCATTTCATTATATAACTGACTGCTGGACTTTCTGAGTGAGAGGCCTCAGGCAGCAGCACGTCCAGAACCACCGTTCTGGGCACGGGGACCCCCAAACCCCCTGCTGACCCACGACTGCGCTCCAGCAGAACCAACCACATCGTAAAGAAAGCGTGGGGGTCTCATCTCCAACAACCATGAGAGCTCCTACAGGAAGGTCAGCCAACTGGTAATAACCTCTACCTCTATCTACATCCTATCATTACTAGGGAAACAGTTGTACATTTTTGCTCCCCAACTTGCACATTAAGTTTATCTATATCTATTGAAACAATTGTACATTTTTTTATGTATATTGTTTGCTATTATTTAATGTATACTCTGTATGTGTGCTGTGTGTCTGATATTTTGCTGCTGCAACACCGTTATTTCCCATCTTTTGGGATCAATAAAAATATATCTATCTATCTATCTATCTATCTATCTATCTATCTATCTATCTATCTATCTATCTATCTATCTATCCATCCATCTATCCATCTATCTATCTATCTATCCATCTATCCATCCATCTATCCATCTATCTATCTATCTATCTATCTATCTACCTGAACGCTGACAAGACCAAGGAAGTGGTTATTGACCTCTGAAGAGGCCGCCCCCCAAAACGCCCCCTGACCATCAGCTGTGTTCGGGGGTGCAGAGCAGTGAGGCTCTCTCCTGGAAAACAATCACTGCATCACTAGCCAAGGAGTCCCAGTCTACTTCCTCCGCCAGCTGCTAGTACCTGCATTAATACATTAATAGTAGTACTGCCGTGTTACTGCCAATGTCCAGCTGCTCTGACATATCATTTATTAATACATTAAAGGAATGAAACTACCGTTTAGTCTCATGGTTGATTAATGTCTGGATTATTTCCTCTAATGTCCTGTTATGTCCACAACTCAGAAATCTTGAGTGTCCTGTCCCAGAAGAGAGAAGACACTAGAACGTATTCAGATTTAGAGACTAGAACGTATTCATATTTAGAGACTAGTACGTATTCACATTTAGAGACTAGAACGTATTCATATTTAGAGACTAGAACATATTCATATTTAGAGACTAGAAAGTGTTCATATTTAGAGACTAGAACGTATTCACATTTGGAGACTAGAACATATTCATATTTAGAGACTAGAACGTATTCACATTTAGAGACTAGAACGTATTCATATTTAGAGACTAGAACGTATTCATATTTAGAGACTAGAACGTATTCACATTTAGAGACTAGAACGTATTCATATTTAGAGACTAGAACGTGTTCACATTTAGAGACTAGAACGTATTCATATTTAGAGACTAGAACGTATTCATATTTAGAGACTAGAACGTATTCACATTTAGAGACTAGAACGTATTCATATTTAGAGACTAGAACGTGTTCATATTTAGAGACTAGAACATATTCACATTTAGAGACTAGAACGTATTCATATTTAGAGACTAGAACGTGTTCATATTTAGAGACTAGAACGTATTCATATTTAGAGACTAGAACGTATTCACATTTAGAGACTAGAACGTATTCATATTTAGAGACTAGAACGTATTCACATTTAGAGACTAGAACGTATTCATATTTAGAGACTAGAACGTGTTCATATTTAGAGACTAGAACGTATTCACATTTAGAGACTAGAACGTATTCATAACATGTTCATATTTAGAGACTAGAACGTATTCACATTTAGAGACTAGAACATATTCATATTTAGAGACTAGACGTCTTCATATTTAGAGACTAGAACGTATTCATATTTAGAGACTAGAACGTATTCATATTTAGAGACTAGAACGTGTTCATATTTAGAGACTAGAACGTATTCACATTTAGAGACTAGAACTTATTCACATTTAGAGACTAGAACATATTCATATTTAGAGACTAGAACATATTCACATTTAGAGACTAGAACGTGTTCATATTTAGAGACTAGAACGTGTTCATATTTAGAGACTAGAACGTGTTCATATTTAGAGACTAGAGCGTATTCACATTCATATTTAGAGACTAGAACATATTCATATTTAGAGACTAGAACGTATTCACATTTAGAGACTAGAACGTGTTCATATTTAGAGACTAGAGCGTATTCACATTCATATTTAGAGACCAGAACATATTCACATTTAGAGACTAGAACGTGTTCATATTTAGAGACTAGAGCGTATTCACATTCATATTTAGAGACTAGAACATATTCATATTTAGAGACTAGAACGTATTCACATTTAGAGACTAGAACATATTCATATTTAGAGACTAGAACGTGTTCATATTTAGAGACTAGAACGTATTCACATTTAGAGACTAGAACGTGTTCATATTTAGAGACTAGAGCGTATTCACATTCATATTTAGAGACTAGAACATATTCACATTTAGAGACTAGAAAGTATTCACATTTAGAGACTAGAACGTATTCACATTTAACAAGCTGACATCACACTAGTTAACCTGGTTTATCATCATCGACTCCAACTGATTGATCGATTAACAGAATAGTTGGAGATTAATTTAGTAGTTGACAACTGATCCATTCATCTTTGCAGCTCTACATCCATCCATTTGACCTGTGTTTACTATTTATTCTTGTTGGTGAACTCATTTCATCCACATGAGTGAAGGTTTGTTTTCATGAAGAGATTTGAAGAATTTCAAAAAGGGGGAAATCCTGTTTTACATTTGGGGCCGGTTATCTATTTCCACACATGGCTCTGGGACAGATTTCACTTTACAGGAATCTGAGTTTGTTCTGAACATTTAGATATGAAACACATGGAGATCACTTATATAGAAATTACCTTACAAAGGGAATTTAGGCCAGTATGCAAACATGGAGACCTCTGAGGGTTAACCAGTTATTGAGTGTATATGTGCAGAAGTAGATGTTATTAGGAACATAACACACACTCACACACACACACATACACTCTGAACACACACACACACACACACATCCCTAAAAACTGCTGTGTTTAGCACTACGTTTGTTATAGCACTTTAAATATCTGTACATATTAATAATATCTAATGTATATGATGTTAAATTCTCCTGTCATACAAAACATATTGTATTAGGCTATATGACTTTAAATATATATATATATATATATATATATATATATATATATATATATATATATATATATATATATATATATATATATATATATATATATTGTGTATTTATAGTCATATTAGCCTAGTCATATTTGAGTGTATATGTGTAGTAGTAGATGTTATTATGAACAAAGTATGACTATAAATATATATTTATAAACATAATATCCTTAAAAAACCCAGAGTATATATATATATATATATATAGCCTAAAGGTCTGTGAGTGTCTCCCTGGTCACAGTGACTAAAAAACACACAGTATAAACAGACTATATATATATATATATATATATATATATATATATATATATATATATATATATATATATATATATATATGTATATTATATACATATATACATAGGCTATAGGCTATGTGTAGGATATATTTGGGATTCTGACCGCGGTCGATGAGCTTGTCGATGTCCGGGTCCAGACCCCGGAAGTAGCACTTCCTCCAGAGGCCGGAGTGCGCGGAGAACAGCGGCCTGCCGCACTCCGTCTCCAGGATGCCCATCCCCAGGATGGCCCGCCAGTTCTCCAGCAGCTCCTCTTCGCGGCTGCCCACGTGCACGGGCTTCATGTGCGCCACGTCCCGCGGCCGCGCGCCGCCGCTGCCGGTGTCCACAAGCGGCAGGTGGTAGATGGGCATCTCTCGGTTCTTCTGGTCGTTGGAATCGGACCCGTGGCGGTCGCAGTTGTCCTTGTGTCTGCGCGTGTCCGTCTCGTACCAGTGGTCGGAGGAGATGGCGGTGACGAGCAGCAGCAGCGCCATCACGCTGAGCGCGAGGCTCACCGCGGACACGGTGACGGTGGCCGGCCGCGCTCTCTCCATGGCCGGGACCGCCGGGACCGCCGGGCCGCTCCCGGAACCGGTACCAGAGCCGCTGGTTCCGTTACTGTGCATCTTCAGCTGCCATCGCGGTCCGCGCGCACTCAGCCGTTCCCCGTGCAGCCTCCGGAGCGCGTTGTCATGCCGACTGACGGACCGACCGAGCTGAGGCAAGCTGGGGGGGGGGCAGACACACAGCAGCACCGGAAGTTCACTGAAACAGCCTTCAAAATAAAGCATTTTTACTCGAGTGGCCTATATCAGCGCAGCAGACAGGGGGACAGGATCTTTATTCAAACATCTTCTCCCATCTGTCTCCAAATCACAGCTGCATTTTATTTATGATTGATGGAAACTGTTAAGATAATTTATTTATCAAGAATAGACAGAAACGCTGATATTTCCATAAACCGTTCCATTCTGATTTACTGCAACATCTCGCCCAATGGGAGCCCTACTAACATCGTAACTGGCCATTAGAGCAGCGTATTACGGGATGGATTCCAATGGAGTTCTACTCCAGTTGTTAATCTGGAGGTTTTATAGCATCAAACAACTAATAAAAACCAAACTGGTCAGAGGAATGAACTACAGACAGAATCAGCTTTGGGAAACATTTATTTGACGTGTAGTTTGATTTTGTTTGGGGGCGGGGCTTATGAGATATGCTGCAGCCAGCCACCAGGGGGCCATCCAGATGTTTGGGTCGGGGCTTATGAGATATGCTGCAGCCAGCCACCAGGGGGCCATCCAGATGTTTGGGTCGGGGCTTATGAGATATGCTGCAGCCAGCCACCAGGGGGCCATCCAGATGTTTGGGTCGGGGCTTATGAGAAACAGCAGTAATCTGATTACCCGGTTATCCCTGTTATAGTCTATATGCTACATACAGCCATTCATTTACGGGAGACTCCCGTCACCTTCATCTTTCTGTGTGTTGGCACTCTAAACTCAAAAAATACATAAAATGAAAAATCTAATAATATCTATCTTTTTTTGAGTAATATTCACACACTCAGCCATTTTACTTCCAGATCTCGCCTCCCTACGTGCACGTTCCACCAAAACAAGTTCCTTCCAGAGCCTATTTCGCAAAGGCACCGTAGCTCCGTCCGGAGCTCAGTGCCGCCCACGATGATTGTGATTGGATGCCATTAAAGCAGGGCTTTAATGCTGTGATGTAGAGCTGGACATGTGAGACTATCCCTGACATCATGATGACATCATGAAGTGAGATTAAAATACAGAACGCTGCTGCAGTGTGAAAAGATCACTGAGTCTTATTCTGAAATCACAGACAGGAAGTGCTGACGCTTTGTCCCGGCGGCTGACTTGACCCTTCCTTGCTGAGCTGGGTGTGACTCTCTCTCTCTCTCTCTCTCTCTCTCTCTCTCTTTCTCTGACACAACAGTGATTCCTGATGATCACAGGTTTTTTATGGACCGGAGGTTGAGCTGATTGTCTGTGTGGAGTCTCTGTTTCTAGTAATGGTCAGTGTGACGGGAGTCTTTCAGTATTTACTTTAGTTTTGATGTTTGTGTCTCTAAAGGGGTTTTTACAGTTGACGCATCCAAGGTGGCGCGCGACATCGTGACGGCAAAATGATGTAATATCCGGCCGGCGCATCCGATTTATGGCGCGCCAGCGGAGGTCGTGCACGGCTTTTTTTTTTTCAGCGGCGCGCGACAAAGCGGAAACCGACAACGTGATGCCAGGACTCTCAGAGTGACTACAGGTCTCTCTGGTAAACTCACTGAGTTAAGATGAGCTCTTTTATGGTGAATGAAAGGCTCGATCCGACTAAGTAGGTCAGGGAATCAAATCGAAGCATTAATGGCAATGCTGCTGCCAGTTCTGCCGTTGTTTACCTTTTTCTTCTTCTTCTAGTCCATAGAAAGGGCAACGTCGGTAGCCTTTGCTCATTAGCGCCACCGCTGTTCAGGAGAAGACTGCAGCTAGTGTCGCGAGCACCAGCGCAGGTAGAAATAGTCACGGAGATCTCATGACGTCACATTTGTAAGCGCCAGCTGGGCTGCGTCCGGTATATAATCAGCTTCAGTCAGACTCAGATTCAAAGGTCTGAGAGAAACGGCAGGAGATCAAGGTGATGCTGTAGAACATCTGCAGGCTGCAGCCTCTAAACATCTGCTGAACATCTGCAGACTGCAGCCTCTAAACATCTGCAGACTGCAGCTTCTAAACATCTGCTGAACATCTGCAGACTGCAGCTTCTAAACATCTGCTGAACATCTGCAGACTGCAGCCTCTAAACATCTGAAGACTGCAGCCTCTAAACATCTGAAGACTGTAGCCTCTAAACATCTGCAGCCTCTAAACATCTGCAGACTGCAGCCTCTAAACATCTGCAGACTGCAGCCTCTAAACATCTGCAGCCTCTAAACATCTGCAGACTGCAGCCTCTAAACATCTGCAGACTGCAGCCTCTAAACATCTGCTGAACATCTGCAGACTGTAGCCTCTAAAAATCTGCTGAACAACTGCAGACTGTAGCCTCTAAACATCTGCTGAACAACTGCAGACTGTAGCCTCTAAACATCTGCTGAACATCTGCAGACTGTAGCCTCTAAACATCTGCTGAACAACTGCAGACTGTAGCCTCTAAACATCTGCAGCCTCTAAACATCTGCAGACTGCAGCCTCTAAACATCTGCAGCCTCTAAACATCTGCAGACTGTAGCCTCTAAACATCTGCAGACTGCAGCCTCTAAACATCTGCAGCCTCTAAACATCTGCAGACTGCAGCTTCTAAACATCTGCTGAGCATCTGCAGACTGCAACCTCTAAACATCTGCAGACTGTAGCCTCTAAACATCTGCTGAACAACTGTAGACTGTAGCCTCTAAACATCTGCAGCCTCTAAACATCTGCAGACTGCAGCCTCTAAACATCTGCAGCCTCTAAACATCTGCAGACTGTAGCCTCTAAACATCTGCAGACTGCAGCTTCTAAACATCTGCTGAACATCTGCAGACTGCAGCCTCTAAACATCTGCAGACTGCAGCCTCTAAACATCTGCAGACTGCAGCCTCTACACATCTGCAGACTGCAGCTTCTAAACATATGCTGAACATCTGCAGACTGCAGCCTCTAAACATCTGCAGCCTCTCAACATCTGCTAAACATCTGCTGAACATCTGCTAAACATCTGCTGAACATCTGCGGACTGCAGCCTCTAAACACCTGCAGACTGCAGCCTCTAAACATCTGCAGCCTCTCAACATCTGCTAAACATCTGCTAAACATCTGCTGAACAACTGCAGACTGACAGCAGGCTGCGTGTTGTTCACCAACCTTACAGCACACTTGTAGTTTGTGCACATGGAGAATATTCAGCTTTAGCTAGTGTTTAACTTTCAATCAGGGTCCAGAACAGGGCTGGTAGCAATGCTGTCGGTGCCTTAAAGAATCAAAGTTCTTTACTCAGCTCTGGGATCATTTGGGAAAATTTGAGAATTATTTCAGTCTGTGGTTGGTGATCTGCGGAGGATTTTTCAGATGCTGCTGTAGTTAGAGAGCAGAGTTATTGGCTCTTGGTTCCTGCAGTTCAGGCGATATTAATTCAATTCAATTCAATTTATTTATAGTATCAAATCATAACATAGGTGCGAGACACTTTACAGATATATAGGTCTAGACCACACTCTATAATTTACAAAGCCCCAACAATACCAGCAATTACAGTAATTCCCTCAAGAGCAAGCAGTGCGACAGTGGCGAGGAAAAACTCCCTCTTGGGAAGAAACCTGGGACAGACCCAGACTCTTGGTAGGCGGTGTCTGACGGGCCGGTTGGAGGTGTGATGAACAGTGGTGATAATAGTCACATTAATAATGGAACAGTGACTTCAATGATAGTTGTAGTAATTCATGTCATATCAGGGCGCTGCAGGGCGTTACAGGATGTAGCGTGGCCTAAGGCATGGATACCCGACCCGAGGCCGACGGGTCCCGACGGTACCCGACGGGCCAGGCCGGGTTCGGACAGATATTTAGAATTATGGTCGGAGTCGGGTCGGGCTCGGTCACATCAGCGCGATAAGGAATTTGTTGTAAAATGGTGCTGCGGCTCCTTTTAAGAGAGCTCAGTGCATGTGGGTTTGTGTGTTTGTGTGTTAGTGTGTGTGGTAAGTGGGCAGAAAAGAGAGAAAAAGAGGAAGCAGACATGTTGTAGATGCAACCGGAGCAGAGTTAGTGGTTATTCATGTTATAACATCGGCCCTGGAGGTAACGAGTTTCTGCTGGTTTTCTGATCACGGTCGGAAACGAAGCGATCAGGAAAGGTTAACACATTGAACATTTTAACAGCTTATTAACGTGCGCTTGTTGCCCCATATGCGCCGATGCGCTCATCTGTTGACATTTCCGAATGCCTTCCTACAGTTGCTTAATAAAAAAGGGCTTTCCACACAAATAAACGTACCCTACATGTGTCATTAGTATGAGAGGAAAAAAGATGAGATTTTAACTGTGTCGGGCTCGGACATAAATTTCTTAATGTCTGTCGGGCTCGGGCCGGGTTCGGACACGGCTCTGTCGGATGCGGGCCAGGTTGGGACAGAAAAATTTGGCCTGATCCGGACTCTAGCGTGGCCCAGCAGAGCATGGATGGACGTAGCAGGAAGCTGCAGGGTTCAGCAGGACGCAGCATGACATTGCAGGGCACCGTTGAGCTCAGCAGGGAGTGCAGCAGGACCACGGCGACAGCTGGAACCAGGATCTTGGTGCCAACGTTCTCCAAGGAAATACGCTGGGGGAAAAAATATAAGGACTCCGGGGAGTAAACTTCCCAGAAGCTAGGATTAGTAACAAGCATTTCTGGGACGGGATGCACACAAATGGTAATAGAAAGGGAGAGGAGAGAGCAGCTCAGTGTGTCAAAGGAAGGAAGGAAGACCCCCGGCAGTCTAGCACTATAACAGCGTAACTATAACAGCGTAACTAAGAGAGACAGGTCATAAGGAGAGGTAGCCTGTTCGGGCTTTGAACTCTCCCCTGCCGAATCGGGCTTGGCTGGCCTGCCTCCCTCTACTTTTGATATATGTTAATAATCTAACAATTATGAAGATAAGCAGGTGGGCCAGTTAGGTGGACACTGCAACTCCTCACTCCCTAACTATAAGCTTTATCAAATAGAAGAGTTTTAAGTTCATTCTTGAATGAGGTGACAGTTTTTGCCCCCTGAACCCAGACTGGGAGCTGGTTCCATAGGAGAGGAGCCTGATAACTGAAGGCTCTTGCTCCCATTCTACTTTTAGAGACTCTAGGTACCACCAGTAACTCTGCATTCTGGGAGCGCAGTGCTCTAGTGGGACGATAGGGTATTAGGAGCTCTTCTAGATATGATGGTGCTAGACCATTTAGAGCTTTGTTGGTCAAGAGAAGGATTTTAAACTCAATCCTGGATTTTACAGGAAGCCAATGCAGAGAAGCTAATCCAGGAGAAATATGATCTCTTTTCTTAGTTCTTGTGAGAACATCTAGTAAAACAAGAATGGAGAGTCCTTTGTCTGCAGCAGTTAGAAGGTCGTTAGTAATTTTCACCAGTGCCGTCTCTGTGCTATGATTCTTTCTTAATCCTGATTGAAAGTCATCAAATAAACTATTGCTATGTAGAAAATCACATAGTTCGTTAGCGACTACCTTCTCAAGGATCTTGGAGAGAAAGGGAAGGTTAGATATAGGTCTATAGTTAGCTAAGACCTCAGGATTGAGGGTTGGTTTTTTCAGAAGAGGTTTTATCACAGCTACTTTAAATGACTGTTTTGGATTGGATTGGATGTTGAAGATTAAGAGCAAGACTTTCAAAGGAGTTATAATTTAGTTTAGGTTTAGGATTAATTAACAGGCTTGAATCAAAGATGGCTGCAACTCCCCCTCCTCGGCCTGAGCCTCTAGGAATTTGAGTATTAATATGACTGGGAGGAGTGGCTTCATTTAGACTAACATATTCTTCATGGCCCAGCCAGGTTTCAGTAAGACAGAATAGATCAATTTTATTATCTGATATCAAATCGTTTACCAATACTGCTTTAGAAGACAGAGATCTAATATTTAATAGTCCACATCTAATTTTCCTATTTTGTTCTATCGTTGCAGTCATTTTAATTCCAATTAGGTTGTTAAGTATAGCGCATCTGTTGTTTACCTTTGATTTAACCGATCTGATCCGGGGGACAGACACCGTGCTTATTAGACTATGAGCACAGAGGGGCGCGTAGTACTGCACCCCTGATTACTAATATCAAACTTGGGTTGTCATGGTTTATGTCTGATAAACTCGGTCAGATTTTTTGATATGAGAGCGGCTCCGTCCCAGGTGGGATGAATGCCGTCTCTCTCCATCAGACCAGGCTTTCCCCAGAACACCCCCCAGTTATTCACATAGCCCACATCATTAGCTGGGCACCCCCCCGACAAACAGCGGTGGAAGGATGACGTACGGCTGTACATTTCATCACTGGTCAGGTTTGGCAGGGGTCCAGAGAAAACTACTGAGTCCGACATTGTCTTTGCGACACAAAGTGACTCAACATTAATTTTAGTGATCTCCAATTTACGACCATTACCCCCTACGTGAAGTATGATCTTACTGTATTTACGCTTCTTTTTAGCCAACAGTTTTAGATGGGTTTCTATATCGCCCGCTCTAGCCCTGGGGACACATATGACCGCAGCTGCTGGGGCCACCGGCTTCACATATCGCAGTATAGAGCTCCCAATAACTAGAGCTGGCTTCTCAGCGGGTGTATCACTGAGTAGGGAGAAACTGTTAGAGAGGCAAAGACGCTCCGGTTTAGAGCGACCGTCATCATGTGCACTCCCTGGTCTAGATCTAACGCTACACTTCCCTCTAACGCTACGCTTCCCTGGGACAGTCACCCACTCTCCCGGCTGCTCGGGGCCTGCCGGAGGACAGCTAGCAGAAGCTACAGAAGCTACAGTATGTTGGCCCGCATCAACTACGTGGCGCTGGCTAGCTACGGATGCTTACGATTCTGATTCCATGATGCGGAGCCGTGCCTCAAACTCACTAAGCCTTGCCTCCAGAGCAGCGAATATACTACATTTATTACATGTATCGTTATCACTAAAGGAGGCAGAGGAATAGCTAAACATTTGACACACAGAGCAAGAGAGAGCAGGAAAGGGAGAGGAATTAGCCATTGCTAATGGCTAAGCTAAAGTAGCTAACAGCATTTTAACAACTGTAAGATCAGCAAGGCAGTCGCTGTAAGGGAAGCGAAGTATAAGTGCTTGAGTAGAACAATTGTAATTCAAATGCAATCCAGGCAAATAGCCGCTAATTTAAACAATAAAGCAGTGTTGAGTAAGTTTTTGCTGGAGCAGCAAACTAGCGTTTGAAACACGGGAACACCGGAAGTGACAATACGCTCACCTTACACGTCAGCACGTCAGTCAGTCAGATCATAACAGCATATTAAAGAGCTTAAGTGTCTGAGGTATGTTTATCTCGGGATGCTGTTTCTAGGATTTCTTTTAGGAAGATTACAGAGTTGATGGTTCGATGAATCAAGTCTTTAATTGGTGGAGCACGGAGAGAAGATCTCTGATGATGTTCTCTGCCATCCTTCAGAATGTCCTGCCCTAAATGTCCTCAACATCAGAACAAAGGAACAACTCTTGACCTCATGCATCCCGTTCTCATCCTCAACCTGTTACATTTGCCTCTTGGTCAGTGTCTCTCAGTGTCAGATATCGTCTCCTTTAGCATCCATACGGTACGCACCGGGCAGAGCAGCAGCAGAGAAACAGCAATAGAGAGTAGTATGTAGAGAGACAACAGTAGAGAGTAGTATGTAGAGAGACAACAGTAGAGAGTAGTATGTAGAGAGACAACAGTTGAGAGTAGTATGTAGAGAGATAGCAGTAGAGAGTAGTATGTAGAGAGACAACAGTAGAGAGTAGTATGAAGAGAGACAGCAGTAGAGAGTAGTATGAAGAGAGACAGCAGTAGAGAGTAGTATATATAGAGACAACAGTAGAGAGTAGTATGTAGAGAGACAACAGTAGAGAGTAGTATGAAGAGAGACAGCAGTAGAGAGTAGTATGTATAGCGACAGCAGTAGAGAGTAGTATGTAGAGACACAATATTAGAGAGTAGTATATAGAGAGACAACAGTAGAGAGTAGTATGTAGAGAGACAGCAGTAGAGAGTAGTATGTAGAGAGACAGCCGTAGAGAGTAGTATGTAGAGAGAGAGCAGTAGAGAGTAGTATGTAGAGAGTAGTATGAAAGATGGTTGGTTTGGGGGTGGATGTGTCAAACAACACAGGACTTTCCCCCAGGAGACCGGGTTTCTTGTCCCGTGTGTCACTGAAACGTACATTTTTGCATACATTTGCGTACATTTCGTTGCTTTCTGACGCGATGGGAGTGAGAATGTGTTTTCTGCCATTTTTCAGCATACATTTGCTGAGATCACATGTTACTGTACTTCCCATTAACTGTCCCCTGGTGTTACCCTTTAACCTCTCTCTCTCTCTCTCTCTCTCTCTCTCTCTGGCGGTCAGGATGGGGTATGTGTCTTGTCTCCTTGGCGTCCCGGTGACTGCGGCCTCATGGGAAATCTTCGGTGACCGCGGCTGTCGTCCTCTCAGAGTCAGAACTCAACGTGACGGCAGAAAAAAATGAAAGTTTGTCCATTAAGTTGATCAATAATTCAGAGTGTCCTTCCTGTAACACGACACACACACCCACACACATACACACACACCCCTTGACTTTGACATCTCTGCTCTCTTATTGGCTGTCAGGATTTATTGATTCTTTTCATTAACAATCAGTCTGCTGATGTTCACCTTTAAAACGAACATCATTCATCTTTCAATGATTTAATCTGGAACTAAAACCAACCAATGACAGAGAGACGGTGGAACTAAAACCAACCAATGACAGAGAGATGGTGGAACTAAAACCAACCAATGACAGAGAGATGGTGGAACTAGTTTCTTTCAACCATGCATATCAACCAGATATGTTAAACAAAAGGCAGCAAGCAGCCAACCGTCTGTGGCAGATTGAAAATGTGAATAAAAACAGCAGCAGGTTGTCTGTTAATCAAAACACACACGCACACACACACACACACACACACACACACACACACAGAGACACATGCAAACGCACACGCACACACACAGAGACACACACACACACACACACACACACACACACACACATAGAAACACAGACACATACACACTCACACTCACACACACACCTTGTCTGATCGATACCTGGAGGGGCCAGTTTCCCACGATCCCCTGCTCTGCCTGGCTGTCATTAGCATCGTTAGCATCAGAAGTTATTGAGCTGCCTCTATCAACCAATCAGGACGCTGTTGTGTGGGGGGGGGGGGGCGTGATCATCATGATGTGTGTTTTAATGAAGAGTGAGACTGCAGCAGAATAATTTGAAGAGGAGAGGATGGAGGTCAGAAAGGAAGAGGACAATCGATCTGTGGCCAAGCCACCAAACTAAATAATCAGGGGTCTCATTTATAAAACTGAGTGTAGGATCCTTACTAAAAGTGTACGTACGCCCAAAAGCCATAAATGGCGTATGCCAATAAACACTCAGATTTATAAAACGCACATCTGTAAGCAATGTTCCCTTTATAAATCACAGATTACCCACTAGCGTTTGTACGTGACCAGCCTCTTATCCCGCCCTGTACACGCCCATATTTAACCATAAATAGTCAATGCAGAGCACCTCCTGAATGCTGATCAGTATGGAAATGACCCTGGCAGTTGTTCATTATGCCGAATCATGACGACTGGCGGAGAAAAAGCAAAAAAAACTCTCAGACGCTGGTGAATTGCTGCAAATTGAATTATAATTTCGTCCTGTTCTCGCACAGTGTATGGAACTCTGATCTATAGACTACATGTATTAATAATACTGTTCAAAACGGCAGACAGTACGGCACTCAGGGACATCTCCGATATACCAGGCATATATATTATAAATGTGTAAGTTCCAATATAGTGTATTAATATCATATTTAATCATAAGTACGTCATGTTCTGACTAGTCTCTCCCAGTGTTTCTGACTAGTCTCTCCCAGTGTCTCTGACTAGTCTCTCCCAGTAAGTACGTCATGTTCTGACTAGTCTCTCCCAGTGTTTCTGACTAGTCTCTCCCAGTGTCTCTGACTAGTCTCTCCCAGTGTCTCTGACTAGCTCTCCCAGTGTCTCTGACTAGTCTCTCCCAGTAAGTATGTCATGTTCTGACTAGTCTCTCCCAGTGTCTCTGACTAGCTCTCCCAGTGTCTCTGACTAGTCTCTCCCAGTAAGTATGTCATGTTCTGACTAGTCTCTCCCAGTGTCTCTGACTAGTCTCTCCCAGTGTCTCTGACTAGTCTCTCCCAGTGTCTCTGAATAGTCTCTGCCAGTAAGTACGTCACGTTCTGACTAGTCTCTCCCAGTGTCTCTGACTAGTCTCTCCCAGTGTCTCTGACTAGTCTCTCCCAGTGTTTCTGACTAGTCTCTCCCAGTGTTTCTGACTAGTCTCTCCCAGTGTCTCCCGCAGTATCTCTGACTAGTCTCTCCCAGTGTCACTGACTAGTCTCTCCCAGTGTCTCTCCCAGTGTCTCTGACTAGTCTCTCCCAGTGTCTCTCCCAGTGTCTCTCCCAGTGTCTCTGACTAGTCTCTCCCAGTGTCTCTGACTAGTCTCTCCCAGTAAGTACGTCACGTTCTGACTAGTCTCTCCCAGTGTTTCTTACTAGTCTCTCCCAGTGTTTCTTACTAGTCTCTCCCAGTGTCTCTCCCAATGTCTCTGACTAGTCTCTCCCAGTGTCTCTGACTAGTCTCTCCCAGTAAGTACGTCACGTTCTGATTAGTCTCTCCCAGTGTCTCTGACTAGTCTCTCCCAGTGTCTCTGACTTGTCTCTCACAGTGTCTCTGACTAGTCTCTCCCAGTAAGTACGTCACGTTCTGATTAGTCTCTCCCAGTGTCTCTGACTAGTCTCTCCCAGTGTCTCTGACTTGTCTCTCCCAATGTCTCTGACTAGTCTCTCCCAGTGTCTCTGACTAGTCTCTCCCAGTAAGTACGTCACGTTCTGATTAGTCTCTCCCAGTGTCTCTGACTAGTCTCTCCCAGTGTCTCTGACTTGTCTCTCACAGTGTCTCTGACTAGTCTCTCCCAGTAAGTACGTCATGTTCTGACTAGTCTCTCCCAGTGTCTCTGACTAGTCTCTCCCAGTGTCTCTGACTAGTCTCTCCCAGTAAGTACGTCATGTTCTGACTAGTCTCTCCCAGTGTCTCTGACTAGTCTCTCCCAGTGTCTCTGACTAGTCTTTCCCAGTAAGTACGTCACGTTCTGACTAGTCTCTCCCAGTGTCTCTGACTAGTCTCTCCCAGTAAGTACGTCACGTTCTGACTAGTCTCTCCCAGTGTTTCTGACTGGTCTCTCCCAGTGTTTCTGACTATTCTCTCTCAGTGTCTCTGACTAGTCTCTCCCAGTGTCTCTCCCAGTTTCTCTGACTAGTCTCTCCCAGTGTCTCTGACTAGTCTCTCCCAGTGTCTCTGACTAGTCTCTCCCAGTAAGTACGTCACGTTCTGACTAGTCTCTCCCAGTGTCTCTGACTAGTCTCTCCCAGTGTCTCTGACTAGTCTCTCCCAGTGTCTCTGACTAGTCTCTCCCAGTCAGTACGTCACGTTCTCACTAGTCTCTCCCAGTGTCTCTGACTAGTCTCTCCCAGTGTCTCTGACTGGTCTCTCCCAGTGTTTCTGTTTAGTCTCTCCCAGTGTTTCTGACTAGTCTCTCCCAGTGTCTCTGACTAGTCTCTCCAAGTGTCTCTCCCAGTTTCTCTGACTAGTCTCTCCCAGTGTCTCTGACTAGTCTTTCCCAGTGTCTCTGACTAGTCTCTCCCAGTAAGTACGTCACGTTCTGACTAGTCTCTCCCAGTGTTTCTGACTAGTCTCTCCCAGTGTCTCTGACTAGTCTCTCCCAGTAAGTACGTCACGTTCTGACTAGTCTCTCCCAGTGTTTCTGACTAGTCTCTCCCAGTGTTTCTGACTAGTCTCTCCCAGTGTTTCTGACTAGTCTCTCCCAGTAAGTACGTCACATTCTGACTAGTATCTCCCAGTGTCTCTGACTAGTCTCTCCCAGTGTCTCTGACTAGTCTCTCCCAGTGTCTCTCCCAGTGTCTCTGACTAGTCTCTCCCAGTGTCTCTCCCAGTAAGTCTCTCCCAGTGTCTCTGACTAATCTCTCCCAGTAAGTATGTCACGTTCTGACTAGTTTCTCCCAGTGTCTCTGACTAGTCTCTCCCAGTGTCTCTCATGTCTCTCATGTTCTCATGTCTCTCAAGTTCTCATGTGTCTCATGTCTCTCATGTTCTCATGTGTCTCATGTCTCTCATGTGTCTCATGTGTCTCATGTCACTCAGTTTCTCATGTCTCATGTCTCTCATGTCCAGCTCTATCTCCACAGCCATGACCAGACCCAAACTGAATGTGTGGATGTTTTAACAGCTTTCAGTGGTGATTCAGAATGGAAATCAGGTCAAATGTTTAAATTCTGCGTCTGCAGATTGTGTGTGGCCCTGCTGATGGCACAGGTTTAATAAAACTAATCCAGTTTAACCAGCATTGACTTGATTTAACATAACAAGACTGACACCAATTTCATGCTACTGAAGACAATGATGATGAAGCTGATGATGATGAACAGTTTATCTGTTGATCTAATCTGGCTGAAAGTCTGAATCCTAGACACACACACACACACACACACACATCTCTGTGTCTATGTGTGTGTGCATGTGTGCCTCTGTGTGTGTGTGTGTGTGTGAGTCTGTGTGTGTGTGTCTGTGTGTGTGTGTGTCTCTGTGTGTGTCTGTCTGTGTGTGTGTGTGCCTCTGTGTGTCTTTTATTTGAAATTTAAATGAGCTGCAGCTGATGTGAAGCAGCTGATGTTGCAGCCGGTTTGAGAAAACATTAAAGAAATGTTGCTGATTAAATGATCTCAGTTCTCTGTCAGGACCACAGACCATCACCCAGAGATGGTAGAAACATGTGTTAATGAGGCGGCTGGTGTGTGAGGTGTGTGGTAGAGAATCTGTGGCTCAGATATTTACTATTCAATTCAATTCAATTCAATTTTATTTATAGTATTAAATCATAACTGAGTTATCTCGAGACACTTTACAGATAGAGTAGGTCTAGACCACACTCTATAAATTCCAAAACCCCAACAATTACAGTAATTCCCTCAAGAGCAAGCATTAGCAGTGGCTATTGCGACAGTGGCAAGGGAAAACTCCCTTTACTATGAGGTGAAAAAAAAAATCGTTGAGAATCTGTGTTCACGTTCACAAAAAATAAGATAAACGTCATCAGTTCAGTTTAACTTGCTGCTGTTAGTCGAGGTCAACTTTTAACAGACTGTTAATTAATTTTCATCTGGAAAGTGGGCTCAACTGGATCCAGATGTGCACAACTCTAACCACAGTCTGCAGCACAGTCTAAAAACTAACAAACTGGAAACAGAGCTCTAAAACTAACAAACTGGAAAAAGAGCTCTAAAACTAACAAACTGGAAACAGAGCTCTAAAAACTAACAAACTGGAAACAGAGCTCTAAAACTAATAAACTGGAAACAGAGATCTAAAAACTAACAAACTGGAAACAGAGCTCTAAAACCTAACAAACTGGAAACAGAGATCTAAAAACTAACAAACTGGAAACAGAGATCTAAAAACTAACAAACTGGAAAAATGATTGTTAAAAAAACAGGAAAGACTACAGCTGAAAACCACAACCGTTACAGATTATATGATATATGATATATGTGGTATTATATATAATATCATATATAATATATAATATTTTATTTATGTATAGAATCAAATCATAATAAGAGTTATCTCGAGACACTTTACAGATAGAGTAGGTCTAGATCAGTGGTTCCCAACCTGGGGTCTGGGGACCCTTCAGGGGGGGTGGCAAAGATCACAGGGTGGGCGCAAGTCTTTATCTGGTTTAAGGTTGAGGTAAAAAAAAATATTTGCACATTAAACAAATTATGATAATACACTAGAATATATAATGAATACAAAAGTTGGGAACCCCTGGTCTAGACCACACTCTATAATTTATAAAATCCCAACAATTCCAGTAATTCCCCCAAGAGCAAGCATTCAGTGTGACAGTGGCAAGGAAAAACTCCCTTTTAGGAAGAAACCTCGGACAGCAGACCCAGGCTCTTGGTAGGAGATGTCTGACGGGACAGACCCAGGCTTTTGGTAGGAGGTGTCTGATGGTGCCGGTTGGGAGGGTGATGAACAGTGGCAATAATAGTTACAATAAAGATAAAGGAAGAGTGACTACAAATGGTAGTCGTAGTTGTTCATATCATAGCAGGGCACTGCAGGGCATTACAGTATGTAGCATGGCACAGCACGGTATAGCAGAGTATAGCAGAGTATAACAGGGCACAGCAGGGCATAGCAGGGCACCGCAGAGTATAGCAGGGCACAGCAGGGCATAGCAGGGCACCGCAGAGTATAGCAGGGCACAGCAGGGTATAGCAGAGTATAGCAGTGCACAGCAGAGTATAGCAGAGTATAACAGGGCACCGCAGAGTATAGCAGAGTATAGCAAGGCACCGCAGAGTATAGCAGAGTATAGCAGAGTATAGCAGGGCACCGCAGAGTATAGCAGAGTATAGCAGGGCACCGCAGAGTATAGCAGAGTATAGCAGAGTATAGCAGGGCACAGCAGGGCACCGCAGAGTATAGCAAAGCACCGCAGAGTATAGCAGAGTATAACAGGGCACAGCAGGGCACCGCAGAGTATAGCAGGGCACAGCAGAGTATAGCAGGGTATAGCAGAGTATAGCAGGGCAGAGCAGGGTATAGCAGAGTATAGCAGGGCACAGCAGAGTATAGCAGAATATAGCAGAGTAAAGCAGGGTATAGCAGAGTATAGCAGAGTATAGCAGTGCACCGCAGAGTATAGCAGAGTATAGCAGGGCACAGCAGGGCACCGCAGAGTATAGCAGAGCATAGCAGGGCAGAGCAGGGTATAGCAGAGTATAGCAGGGTATAGCAGAGTATAGCAGGGCACCGCAGAGTATAGCAGAGTATAGCAGGGCACAGCAGGGCACCGCAGAGTATAGCAGAGTATAGCAGAGTATAGCAGAGTAAAGCAGGGTATAGCAGAGTATAGCAGAGTATAGCAGTGCACCGCAGAGTATAGCAAAGTATAGCAGAGTATAGCAGAGTGTAGCAGAGTATAACAGGGCACCGCAGAGTATAGCAGAGTATAGCAGGGCACCGCAGAGTATAGCAGGGCACCACAGAGTATAGCAGAGTATAGCAGGGCACAGCAGGGCACCACAGAGTATAGCAAAGCACCGCAGAGTATAGCAGAGTATAACAGGGCACAGCAGGGCACCGCAGAGTATAGCAGAGTATAGCAGGGCACAGCAGAGTATAGCAGGGTATAGCAGAGTATAGCAGAGTATAGCAGAGTATAGCAGGGCACAGCAGAGTATAGCAGGGTATAGCAGAGTATAGCAGAGTATAGCAGAGTAAAGCAGGGTATAGCAGAGTATAGCAGAGTATAGCAGAGTATAGCAGTGCACCGCAGAGTATAGCAGAGTATAGCAGAGCATAGCAGGGCACAGCAGGGTATAGCAGAGTATAGCAGGGTATAGCAGAGTATAGCAGGGCACCGCAGAGTATAGCAGAGTATAGCAGAGTATAGCAGGGCAGAGCAGGGTATAGCAGAGTATAGCAGGGTATAGCAGAGTATAGCAGAGTATAGCAGAGTAAAGCAGGGTATAGCAGAGTATAGCAGAGTATAGCAGAGTATAGCAGTGCACCGCAGAGTATAGCAGAGTATAGCAGAGCATAGCAGGGCACAGCAGGGTATAGTAGAGTATAGCAGGGTATAGCAGAGTATAGCAGGGCACCGCAGAGTATAGCAGAGTATAGCAGAGTATAGCAGGGCAGAGCAGGGTATAGCAGAGTATAGCAGGGTATAGCAGAGTATAGCAGGGCACCGCAGAGTACAGCAGAGTATAGCAGAGTATAGCAGGGCACAGCAGCAGGGTGTAGCAGGGCACCGCAGGGTGTAGCAGAGTATAGCAGGGCACAGCAGCAGGGTGTAGCAGGGCACCGCAGGGTGTAGCAGGGCACCGCAGGGTGTAGCAGGGCAGCAGGGTGTAGCACGGCAGCAGGGTGTAGCAGGGCACAGCAGGGTGTAGCAGGGCACAGCAGCAGGGTGTAGCAGAGTATAGCAGAGTATAGCAGGGCACAGCAGGGCACCGTAGAGTATAGCAGAGTATAGCAGGGCACCGCAGAGTATAGAAGAGTATAGCAGAGTATAGCAGGGCACCGCAGAGTATAGCAGAGTATAGCAGAGTATAGCTGAGTATAGCAAGGCACAGCAGGGCACCGCAGAGTATAGCAGAGTATAGCAGGGCACAGCAGAGTATAGCAGAGTATAGCAGAGTATAGCAGGGTATAGCAGAGTATAGCAGGGTATAGCAGGGCACAGCAGAGTATAGCAGAGTATAGCAGAGTATAGCAGGGTATAGCAGAGTATAACAGAGTAAAGCAGGGTATAGCAGAGTATAGCAGAGTATAACAGAGTAAAGCAGGGTATAGCAGAGTATAGCAGAGTATAGCAGTGCACCGCAGAGTATAGAAGAGTATAGCAGAGTATAGCAGGGCACAGCAGGGCACCGCAGAGTATAGCAGAGTATAGCAGAGTAAAGCAGGGTATAGCAGAGTATAGCAGGGCACCGCAGAGTATAGCAGGGCATAGCAGAGTATAGCAGGGCATTGCAGGGCACCGCAGAGTATAGCAGGGCACAGCAGGGTATAGCAGAGTATAGCAGGGCATAGCAGAGTATAGCAGGGCATAGCAGGGCACCGCAGAGTATAGAAGAGTATAGCAGAGTATAGCAGGGTACCGCAGAGTATAGAAGAGTATAGCAGAGTATAGCAGGGCACCGCAGAGTATAGCAGAGTATAGCAGAGTATAGCTGAGTATAGCAGGGCACAGCAGGGCACCGCAGAGTATAGCAGAGTATAGTAGGGCACAGCAGAGTATAGCAGAGTATAGCAGAGTATAGCAGAGTAAAGCAGGGTATAGCAGAGTATAGCAGGGCACCGCAGAGTATAGCAGAGTATAGCAGAGTATAGCAGGGCACAGCAGGGCACCGTAGAGTATAGCAGAGTATAGCAGGGCACAGCAGAGTATAGCAGAGTATAGCAGAGTATAGCAGAGTATAGCAGAGTATAGCAGGGCACAGCAGGGCACCGCAGAGTATAGCAGAGTATAGCAGAGTAAAGCAGGGTATAGCAGAGTATAGCAGGGCACCGCAGAGTATAGCAGAGTATAGCAGAGTATAGCAGGGCACAGCAGGGCACCGTAGAGTATAGCAGAGTATAGCAGGGCACAGCAGAGTATAGCAGAGTATAGCAGAGTATAGCAGGGTATAGCAGAGTATAGCAAAGTAAAGCAGGATATAGCAGAGTATAGCAGAGTATAGCAGGGTATAGCAGAGTATAGCAAAGTAAAGCAGGATATAGCAGAGTATAGCAGAATATAGCAGGGCACAGCAGGGTATAGCAGAGTATAGCAGGGCACCGCAGAGTATAGCAGAGTATAGCAGGGAACAGCAGGGTATAGCAGAGTATAGCAGGGCACAGCCGGGCACCGCAGAGTATAGCAGAGTATAGCAGGGCACAGCAGCAGGGTGTAGCAGGGCACCGCAGGGTGTAGCAGAGTATAGCAGGCCACAGCAGCAGGGTGTAGCAGGGCACCGCAGGGTGTAGCAGGGCACCGCAGGGTGTAGCAGGGCAGCAGGATGTAGCAGGGCACAGCAGGGTGTAGCAGGGCATAGCAGCAGGGTGTAGCAGGGCATAGCAGCAGGGTGTAGCAGGGCACCGCAGGGTGTAGCAGGACCCCGGCAACAGCTGCAACCAAGATCTTGGTGCCATCCTAATCCAAGGAAATCATATATATCTGATATTATATATAAATGATCATATATGACATTATATGTATATGATATATGATATAAATGACTTCATGCTCCCCCCCATCCCTCCTCCATCCTCTTCACCCTCATCTTGTCTTACCGTTGACCTGCAACTCAAAAACCTTCATCAACGTTTTGGTCGTCATTTTTTCAACACTTTTGTGGCTTTCCCAATGTTTTTGTCACTTTTTTCAACGTTTGTCGACTTTTTCTCAGCCTTTTGGCATTTTTGTGTTTTTTTTCCTTTGTTTTTGACATTTGTCAAATCTTTTTTCAAAGTTCTTTTATCAATGGTTTTTTCTTCAACACCCAAATTCAATGAAAGTAGTGAACTGATTATTTATTTAACTTGTGAAGAGCGTTGTATGGAACCATCCACATGAGCGAGAGACCAGTGTCTCTGTTATTGTGTCCAGGGTGTTGAGAGAATAAAGATGGAGGCTCATTAGAAAGTTCAGGAGAAACAGAATATATATCAGAATATGTTGTGAGATGTTTAACATCAACAGGTCTGACTGTGAGTCATCAGGTTAATGATGTCTGAGAGCCAATCACACGCCTCGCTTCCTGCTGGAAGTTTGTCAGAATAAACTTCTCAATACCATAAATAATGATGTGAACGTCCTGCAGCGTTTGAGCTCGGCTCGGTAACGAGAGCGTTCAGCATGAGGCATCCATCTTTAAACCCTTCCCACCCTCGACTGTCCCGTTGCCATGGCAACGCCCACACAGCCTTCATCTGGCGGCTCGTTAAGGCGGCGGCGGCGGTCAGAGCCGGGGGTGAAGACACCGAGTGTTAATGAGGCACAGCGGAGAAACGCTGGCCGCCCCCCCACTGCCCAGGGTGAGTTCACACGGACCCCCGCAGACAGATAACGAGCCAAACACACGCCAGGCTCCGCCCCCCTACACCCTGCACCGCCAGGCGGCACCTGACATAACATGCTCTGTGAGTATTCATCTGCAGCTTTTGAATCTGTCTTCATTTAGATTTTAGAAGAAGTTCAGGAGAGTCCAGCTGAACTGGCGGCTTACAACGTAGTGTTGATTTAGTCACATATTGTTAATTTAGTCATACTCTTAGTCTTGAGTTTTATTTTCATTCATATATCTTTTTTTGTTTTAGTCAACTAAGTCTCGTCATTTCTGTCTAATTTTAGTCAAAAGATTTTAGTCTTTTTGTAAACAACAAATTATTTCTAAGATTATTTCTGATAACCATTTCAGTCAAACACCGACCTCGTAAAATACGAACGTTTGGTGTCTGCCAGCGTCTGAAGAGACGAGACGTTTGGACAGTGTCTGCCAGCGTCTGAAGAGACGAGACGTTTGGACAGTGTCTGCCAGCGTCTGAAGAGACGAGACGTTTGGACAGTGTCTGTCAGCGTCTAAAGAGACGAGACGTTTGGACAGTGTCTGCCAGCGTCTGAAGAGACGAGACGTTTGGACAGTGTCTGTCAGCGTCTGAAGCGATGTAAAAAGCATCCTTCAGTGTGTGTGTAGAAGGTAGCGGGGAGAGCAGCAGCTCCACTGCGTTTAGAGAGGAGGATGGTGCTTGGGGGTTGTGTTGTTATGTGATGTGCTGTTTTGTATAATGTGGTCACCACTTTGTGAAATGTTGATGTAATATATTAGTATACAATGTATCTGCTGAATGATTGTGTAACTCACACTATGTAGTTCTTTTAAAAATCATATTTGGACTGTGTTTTTAGAAAGGCCTGACCAGGGACTGGGCTTTACTATATTATTATTAAATTATCCTATTGGCTAGAAACCTTTTATACATCTACACATTATATTGTTATGGCTTTGAGTCTGATAATTGTGTATTTAATAATGTGCGCTGCAATGTCCCTGACAAATAAACTAATAATAATTTTTAAAAAAATTGTAAGGCTGAAATTCCACGTAGGGAGTTTGGTTGGGGGTGTGGATGGGTCAAACACAGGACTTTCACCCACAAGACCAGGGATCTTGTCCCACGTGTGTCTTTATTCCCGCGTGTCACAGAAATGTAAGCCCACCCACAAGCTTTTCCTCAACATAAATAAAGGGATGCCATTAGTCCCGACCAAGCACGTTTAGATAAAGCAAGTTATATGACGCTAAAGGAGACTTTTAGCGTCAATAACAATGCCAAAGGTCACGTGACCAAGCGTCCGTATGTTACCAGATGGGAGTGAGAATCTGTTGCCCCTACGGCCCTGAAACGCAAAGACAGCAGGAAACTGACGCACAATGTGTTCATATGTAAACAAAGTGAGAATGTCACTATACAGCATCACACGAAGAATAACTGAGAGAGCACATCAACTATCAGCAGTCCAATCAAACTCTCTCTGTCGAGCCGATCGCTGAGAAACAACAAATCGATCCAGAATAAAAGACCATCAGCAGATCTGTCATCAGCTGGCCAACGATACGCAATAAGCACAACAGCAGCAACGATGACAGCAAGCAGTCAGCCGCTCTGGTCATTACACGCCATCAGCAGAAATAGGAGAGGCGAGGAAACAGAAAGACAGAGATAGAGAGAGTGTGGAGAGAAAAGACAGAGGCTGGCAGCAACAGCACCAACTCATTCAGAATATCTCTCTCATGATGAAAATCGTAGAGACCATTGTTGACGAAAACGAAGAGTGATTTTATCTTAGTATTTATTCTATGCAAAACATTTTAGTCTCGTCTTTTTTCGTCAACAATAATGCATGTTAATTTAGTCTTAGTCAGCATTTTGGGACATTGGTGCAGTCTCATCATTATCTCATCTTAGTCATGGAAAACAAGGTCGCTGACCAACATATTTAGTCTTGTCTCGTTTCATGACATTAACACTACTGCAACGGAAAGGTGTGTTGAGGCAGAAGGTAGCAGGTTCTCAGCCAGCGCCACTCTCTCATCCAACATATTCTGGCTCCAGCAAACCAAGAGGGGAACGGCCAAAACGCCAAACTCAGGGCTTCAAATGACCATTAACCTTTGGGTGACGTCACGGAAGCTACGTGCTCTTTTACACAGTCTGTGTCTGTCTGTCGGCCATCACTCAGTAATTCTGGGAATGGATGCATGGATGATGGATGAATGGATTTAAGTCTGATCATCTTTAAGTGGAATAACCCTTTAGATTAGAAGACAAATGAAGTCAAACCAAGAGCTTAATGTTTTAGTAAAAAGAATATAAAATAATCTTTCCACTGTTTCCTATGACATCACGTTTAACAGGTTTTAATCCAGTGAGTGGCTCTGTCAGTTCATACGACAGATCAGAGACAGGATATCATCTGTGAGCTTGTTAAATCCTTCTCATTAGAGACAGATAGAGACACGCTGCAGGATATTTACCAAACCTGACAGAGTATTTACTGACTCATCTGATGTTCACAAAGATCTGTAAACCAGATCTGATGATGGTTGTGAGTTGCTGAACCCACAGACGGAACACAGGCAACACGTTGATGTCTTCTGGTTAAAAACATCATATAGACATATATACATACATACATACATACATACATACATACATACATATATTTTATATATATATATATATATATATATATATATATATATATATATATATATATATATATATAATACATCATTGGTTCAGGATTAGGGGTTAGACAGTGTGAAAGACTTCTTTTAAATACGTTTACCTCATTATCTAAAGTTTTGAGTGTTGTCTGTCTGTCTGTCTGTCTGACTGTCTCTCTGTCTGACTGTCTGTCTGTCTGACTGTCTGTCTGTCTCTCTGTCTGTCTGTCTGTCTCTCTGTCCATCTGTCTAGCTGACTGTCTGACTGTCTGTCTGGCTGTCTGTCTATCTGACTGTCTGTGTGTCTTAGCAGAGAAATAGTGATGTAATAATCATGAATAATGAATCAGCCACCAGGTGCTGTTATTAATGCTAATAAAGAGATTGAATATTCTCTTTGAGCAAAACATAGCAGTGCCTCGAGCAGAAGAAGCGTCGGCTTCAAACCATCCAACATGGTTTAAATGTATCCATGTGTAAAGGCTTTGAGTTTTATTTTATCTATCTGTAAAGTGTGTCGGTGTGTCTCTGTAGTAGTAGTAGTAGTATATAGAGAGACAGCAGTAGAGAGTAGTATGTAGAGAGACATCAGTAGAGAGTAGTATGTAGAGACATAACAGTAGAGAGTAGTAGGTAGAGAAACATCAGTAGAGAGTAGTATGTAGAGAGACATCAGTAGAGAGTAGTATGTAGAGACATAACAGTAGAGAGTAGTATGTAGAGAAACATCAGTAGAGAGTAGTATGTAGAGACATAACAGTAGAGAGTAGTATGTAGAGAGACTGCAGTAGAGAGTAGTATGTAGAGAGACATCAGAAGAGAGTAGTATGTAGAGACATAACAGTAGAGAGTAGTATGTAGAGAAACATCAGTAGAGAGTAGTATGTAGAGAGACAGCAGTAGAAAGTAGTATGTAGAGAGACAGCAGTAGAGAGTAGTATGTAGAGACATCAGTAGAGAGTAGTATATAGAGAGACAGCAGTAGAGAGTAGTATGTAGAGAGACAACAGTAGAGAGTAGTATGTAGAGAGAAAACAGTAGAGAGTAGTATGTAGAGACAACAGTAGAGAGTAGTATGTAGAGAGACAACAGTAGAGAGTAATATGTAGAGAGACATCAGTAGAGAGTAGTATGTAGAGAGACATCAGTAGAGAGTAGTATGTCGAGATATCAGTAGAGAGTAGTATGTAGAGACATAACAGTAGAGAGTAGTATGTAGAGAAACATCAGTAGAGAGTAGTATGTAGAGAGACAGCAGTAGAGAGTAGTATGTAGTGAGACAGCAGTAGAGAGTAGTATGTAGTGAGACAGCAGTAGAGAGTAGTATGTAGAGACATCAGTAGAGAGTAGTATGTAGAGAGACAGCAGTAGAGAGTAGTATGTAGAGAGACAACAGTAGAGAGTAGTATGTAGAGAGACAGCAGTAGAGAGTAGTATGTAGAGACATCAGTAGAGAGTAGTATGTAGAGAGACAGCAGTAGAGAGTAGTATGTAGAGACATAACAGTAGAGAGTAGTATGTAGAGACATCAGTAGAGAGTAGTATATAGAGAGACAGCAGTAGAGAGTAGTATGTAGAGAGACAACAGTAGAGAGTAGTATGTAGAGAGACAACAGTAGAGAGTAGTATGTAGAGAGACAATAGTAGAGAGTAGTATGTAGAGAGACAATAGTAGAGAGTAGTATGTAGCAGAGAGTAGTATGTAGAGAGACATCAGTAGAGAGTAGTATGTAGAGAGACATCAGTAGAGAGTAGTATATAGAGAGACAGCAGTAGAGAGTAGTATGAAGAGAGACAGCAGTAGAGAGTAGTATGTAGAGAGACAGCAGTAGAGAGTAGTATGTAGAGAGACGTCAGTAGAGAGTAGTATATAGAGAGACAGCAGTAGAGAGTAGTATGAAGAGAGACAACAGTAGAGAGTAGTATGTAGAGAGACATCAGTAGAGAGTAGTATGTAGAGACATAACAGTAGAGAGTAGTATGTAGATGTAGTTGGTAGTAGAGAGTAGTATGTAGAGAGACATCAGTAGAGAGTAGTATATAGAGAGACAGCAGTAGAGAGTAGTATGTAGAGAGACATCAGTAGAGAGTAGTATGTAGAGACATAACAGTAGAGAGTAGTATGTAGATGTAGTTGGTAGTAGAGAGTAGTATGTAGAGACATCAGTAGAGAGTAGTATATAGAGAGACAGCAGTAGAGAGTAGTATGTAGAGAGACAATAGTAGAGAGTAGTATGTAAGACTGAAATTAAACAGCAGAGGACTTTAACTAAGAGGTTAAACACTGCACGTTGAAAAATGATGCCAAGGGTCCGACCCCGAGCATCAAATATCTCCGTGGATGAGATTACGTTGGAGTTACTGTTGCTCTCCAATGTTTGTTTTGCTTTTTCTGACTAAGGAGACAAGGTACGGTAACCTCAACATCAGGGAAAGAAAAGCTGTATTGTGAAGATTGCTGGTAATGTGATCAGTGTCCCACAATAGTACTCCGTAAGACTCTGTCTACGTTAGAGTGCACCAACCTTCACTCTGAGTTTGAAATACTCCCCTCAGGTCGTAGATTCAGAGTTCCTGGACCAAGAGTTTAGGAGTAAGAACTCATTTGATCCTGTGAAATAACTCTGCCTAATTTGCACAGGTAATGTAAACATTGTTTAGATATTGCTGCTGTAGTTTTGTGTAAAACTGTGTCCTGTATATATTGTACGTACAGGATATATTTTAGTAATTCATGATCTCTGACTCCTGACTGCAGATCCAGGGTCCCATCTGTGCACTGTGCACATGCTCAGCAGCGGCCGACAGTCCCTTTGGAGGAAATCCTCCATCTGATGAAACTCTGATGACATCTGAGAGTGCAGTTTGGTTTTCAGCTGCAGAAGAAAGAAAAAATCAGACATTAAAGATTTAAAGCCAGAAACTGTTACTCCTACGAGATGATTGACACATCAGTGATGTTTTTAAATCTGTCAGAAACTGATCACGTCAGGGAACTCTTCAGAAACATCTCAGAGCTGAAAGCAGACTGATGATGACAGTTTAGTCCCTGAAGAGTTCACTCCACAGACTCAGTAATTCACCGTTATCAACAAATTAGTCTCTCATTGCCAGACCTTCCTCCACAGCGCCGCTAAATACTCTCAGGAAGGAACTTGTTCTGGTGGAACATGTGGACGTTCAAAAGTAGTTTTAGTCGTGCAACAGAAAACTCAGATTGGACAGATAGTCTAGCTAGCTGTTAGACAGACAGACAGACAGACAGACAGACAGACAGACAGATAGTCTAGCTAGCTGTTAGACAGACAGACAGATAGTCTAGCTAGTTGTCTGGATTTACCCTGCAGAGATCTGAGGACCAGTTAACCATAGTCCTCACAAATCCACTGGAGGTTAGAACCCCAACACAGAGACAGAGGAAGGGGACACACATCCGGCAGAAGATGAGGGACATCCGGCAGCACCAGAGCAATCCTGGGAGGGAAACGTTGTAGATATAGATTATGAACAGATAAACAGAGTCTCAGAGTGTTCAGGGTTTAACCTCGACATCAGCTGACTGACCGACGCTCTGCAGCCTCAGTGTACATATTAGTCTGCTGTTTACCATGCAGACCAGTTCCTGCTGAATCTCAGCGTTTAAACAAACATGATATCTGTCTATCTGATATCTGTCTATCTGATATCTGTCTATCTGATGATATCTGTCTATTCAGGCCTTGTGCTGAGAGGAAAACAGCTTTGTTGGCCTGCCATGCTGTGCAGTGCCCTGCTACACCCTGCTACACCCTGCAGTGCCCTGCTACACCATGAACTACTACAACTACTATTTCTAGTCACTGTTCCATTATCTTTATTGTCACTATTATCGCCACTGTTCATCACCCCCCCAACCGGCACCGTCAGACACCGCCTTACAAGAGCCTGGGTCTGTCCCATCAGACACCTCCTACCAAGAGCCTGGGTCTGTCCTGTCAGACACCTCCTACCTAGAGTCTGGGTCTGTCCCATCAGACACCTCCTACCAAGAGCCTGGGTCTGTCCCCTCAGACACCTCCTACCAAGAGCCTGGGTCTGTCCTGTCAGACACCTCCTACCAAGAGCCTGGGTCTGTCCCGTCAGACACCTCCTACCAAGAGCCTGGGTCTGTCCCATCAGACACCTCCTACCAAGAGCCTGGGTCTGTCCCATCAGACACCTCCTACCAAGAGTCTGGGTCTGTTCTGTCAGACACCTCCTACCAAGAGCCTGGGTCTGTCCCATCAGACACCTCCTACCAAGAGCCTGGGTCTGTCCTGTCAGACACCTCCTACCAAGAGCCTGGGTCTGTCCTGTCAGACACCTCCTACCAAAAGCCTGGGTCTGTCCCAGGTTTCTCCCTGAGAGGGAGTTTTTCCTCGCCACTGTCACACTAAATGCTTGCTCTTGGGGGAATTATTAGAATTGTTGGGTCTTTGTAAATTATAGAGTGTGGTCTAGACCTACACTATCTGTAAAGTGTCTCGAGATAACTCTTGTTATGTTTTGATAATATAAATAAAATTTAATTGAATTGACTTGTTGGACAGCTGGTTTATTTAGGTTAGTTACAGTTTTTTCCAATTGCTAAATGACAGTGGGCACAACTGGAGTCACGTGTGCAAAACTCTAACTCCAGTCTGCACTACCAACAGTCACCTGAGCTAAACAGGTCACATCACCTGCAAAACTCAAAGCAACATAACTCTTAACACACGTCTCAAAACAGGCTCAGTGTAGCCAAACACTATGCACAGGCCTCACTGAACACACACTGTCACTCAGAACACACTAAGATAACACACACACACACACACACACATACTGAGATAACACACACTGTCACTCAGAACACACTGAGATAACACACACTGTCACTCAGAACACACTAAGATAACACACACACACACACACACACACACACACACACATACTGAGATAACACACACTGTCACTCAGAACACACTGAGATAACACACACTGTCACTCAGAACACACTAAGATAACACACACACACACACACACACACACATACTGAGATAACACACACTGTCACTCAGAACACACTAAGATAACACACACTGTCACTCAGAACACACTGAGGGTAAAAACACTAGCATCAAACACCAATACAGAAATTACAAACTTTTTCATCTTTACAGTTTGAACAATTTGAGTGACTTGACACTACTCAATAGTTTATTTAAGGAAAAAATATAGATTGTATAGCATACCAATTTTTACGTAAAGATAAACAAGAAGGAATGAAAATCAGCAGTTTTCTTCAATAAAGTATTTTGTCTCTAGTAATTTATGGAATTACTGGGGAAAAAAACTAAAGGTACATACGTAACAGTACCAAAGAATAGTGTGACTAATCCTGCCTCTCTCCAGCATCATGTGGCAAGTTTTCTTCATCACATTAGATGTCTTCATCATCTCTAAATACTAATGAATGTGGTGTTTCTATTGCTTTCACCTCCATTACTTTCTGAAAAACAGTAAGAACACAGTTTTACTATTGTAAAGATATAGTATTTTTCACTTTTTTATATCTGTGTACATAACCTCAGACATCTTACCTGGACATATTGGTATCTTTGCTCTTTTACCTGTTACTCTCAAACAGTACAGTGTATAATTGTTTCATTCTTATTTGGTGTTTGTATACAAAAAAAGGCTTTCTGAGCTTTCTCTGTATAAATACCATATATGTTCACTAACTAGTCTAAAATAAGACGCCTACTCAGGCTTTCAATCATTCAATCAGCAGTGTTTGATAGGCACCAGACTGAAATCTATTCTGTGTTGAATGTGTGGTTAACAGTGTTGACAGCAGTGTGTTAGCATCTGAACAAAGTGCTGTAAATCTACAGTGTTGTGCAGGTTGTGGTTAAAGTCCTGGGATAAGTGTGTAGAGTTTAGAAAACTGTGTTCAAGCGATGAGAAACCAACTAGAGTCTGGTCTACATGAACTGCTGCTGTGCAGACTGGAGTTAGAGTTTTGCACATGTGACTCCAGTTGGGCCCACTGTCGTTTAGCAATCGAAAAAAACTGTAAAGTTTCCGAAGAGAAAGTTTAAGTTTATTGAATTCATGATCACAGTTGAACAATTGTAAAAATCTGAATTTACATCAGTTTAGACAAATAGAAAGTCTAGCCTTTATAACAATGAATAAGTAAATATACATAAATAGACATATGCACCCATACATTTAAACTCACATCTAAACAACCGTCCACTCAAAAGGTCTGCTATAACTGATCTGTTTTAGTGCAGTCAGTCTGTGTGTGTGTGTGTGTGTGTGTGTGTGTGTGTGTGTGTGTGTGTGTGTGTGTGTGTGTGTGTGTGTGCGCGTGTATCTGTGTGCGTGTGTGTCTGTGTGTCCGTGTGTGTGTGTGTGTGTGTGTGTGTGTGTGTGTGTGTGTGTGTGTGTGTGTGTGTGTGTGTCTGTGTGTGTATGTGTCTGTGTGTGTGTGTGTGTGTGTGTGTGTGTGTGTGTGTGTGTGTGTGTGTGTGTGCGTGCGTGCGTGTGTGTGTGTGTGTGTGTGTATGTGTGTGTGTGTTATAAAGTGAGCAGTGCAGCAGTGTTTTGGTCCGTTGGGATGTTTTCCCGGCTGGAAGTTGTTGAGTCAGCACCAACGGGCCGCCTGACCAATCAGCGGCCTCCTCTGCTCTGAGGGAAACCGGAGAGTGTACAGCAGGTTTTCATGGCAGAGAAGAAGAAGAGGAGGAGCTGTAGCTGGGAGTCACTCCCTGTCTCTGTGTCCCATGTTTGTCCCCTGGCAGCCTGTTCTCCTGACCCATACGCTCATATAGCTACGGAACAGTAAGCGCTGTAATTCCATTGTATGCTGTCAGAGAGCTGTAGACTGTGTGGGGAGGAGGTTAGGGGTTGTGTTTGGCTCATAAAACTCAGGACTTTGAAGCTGGGGAGCAGAGTTCATGCCCCGGGGATATGTGTGTTCCTTGGGAGTGTTTTAATCCAAACCACCATCTTTTTCCTAATCTTAACTAGTCTTTTTTGGTGCCCAAAACTTAACTTTCGTCTCCGCATAACACTCACTCTTTGTCACCTGAACCTAACCGTAATGTCCACCGAAATTAGCGGCAGCTGGCGGTGCTCTATACCAGTAGTATTAGTTTTATTTTCCTGTTAAAGCCCCGGTGTGGCTGAAGCTGAGATCTGCAGAGTGTTGACCTCAGCTCTGTCTGAATAATTAATCTCTCCTCTCAGATGGGAGGGGTGGGAGGGGAGGAAAGGAGGAGGGAAACACGGAGCAGCGGTGGTGCTGATGAAAATTTAAAGACGCTGCGTTGGAGCACTCTGGAATATTTGCTAACGGTGGAGAAAAAGCAGCTGTGATGGTTTTTAATGTACGGCTGAGAGCTGATGGTCCGGAGCTTTCGGGTTTCTGCTGCCTGAATGTGCCTCTGACCTCTGACCTCCTCACTCAGGACAACTCCTGTAAAATCTGGGGCAGGTTCAGTCCTGTGTATTCTTGTTGAACGATGTATTTCCTCTGAAAGCTGTGAAACGGTGGGCAGCGGCTTTGAGTTGTCGAGATGTGATTATGGCCTTGATATAATTTTGGCTCAGTGAGTACCGTTCTGCTACGGTTCCTGGTTGAACGACATGTTTCCTCTGAACGGTGTGAAACAGTGTTCATCAGCTTTGAGTTGTGTTTTCTATTGTTTGGTGGGCGTGTCTCTGGTTTATTGGCTGTGTCCCAGCTGATAGCCAATCAGTAGAGAGCTCACATCAGGGCCCCCGTTTCCATTTTAAAGAGCGTGTTGCTACGTTTTGTTGGGGCTAAATGTGGAGCTGGACTTCTCTGTGTTAACGTCTGATCTGTTGCTGTGCTGTCAATACTGTATGTTTGTCACGGTCCTTGATGTGATTTGACGCGAGTAGCAGATCACATTTCACAAGTTAAAAGTCCAGAGAACAACAAGCAGGGACTCCATCTGTTTCTATCCACGTTTGTTATCTTTCAGCCAGATGTTGACACGTCTGAACACTTCCTTTAATCTCAGAAGGAGAGCTTGTTGTACTTGTCATTGTCCTGTTTATATGACAGCATGTTACTCTGCAGAACCACAGTTTATCTCATCTGATCAGCAGTAAAACATGATGCTATATAACAGATAAAGGAGTTAAATCAGCTCTCTCACTGCTACTACATCAAGTATTTTTGGTAACTGTGCAGGATGTTAAACACAACTATTTTCACCATGTAGTATTAATAAAAAATAAAAGAACAACCACACACTGAAAACAACAACCACAGTCACACAGAGAGAAGAAACAAAGCTCTTATTGTGAAAATCTGCTTCCTTACAGGTGGGGCTGTGACTAACCAGGAAACAGATCACCTGAGTTTTTGTTTGAAAAAGCTGCAGGACTCTGAAGTTTTGAACAGAGTTCAGAGTGAGATTTTGGCTTGGGTGGGGACGGGGGTCTGATCTGATAAATGACACATACATTTGTACAAATAAAAATGTTTTTATTTAATTCAGCATTTCTTTGTGTGTGTGTGTGTGTGTGTGTGTGTGTGTGTGTGTGTGTGTGTGTGTGTGTGTGTGTGTGTGTGTGTGTTTGTGTGCAGTAATCAATACTACGCATTATCTGGATGAAATATAATGAAATAGCCTATAGGCTAAAGGTTTTCACAATGGGGGCCGGGAGGTTGTGCAGTAAAAATAAAAGGAAAGAAAAAACAAAAAATATTCCAAATTATTATGGATATTGTTATAAACGTATTATGGGTAGGCCTATCATAAAATGGGTATCTTTATAAAAATACAAAACTGTCAGAGTAGCCCTGCAGCCGATTCAACATATAGCTATAATAATAATAATAATAATAATAGGCGCAAAAGCTACCCAGTGTTTCCTCTATGTTGATTTCTGCCGCCACAGTATCAGAAATAGGGCAGACACGCAACAGGGTTTCCACTATGTAGCTACATGTAGTATATAAAGTCATAATTCCACGACTCTACAGAGCTGTGTGCTCTACTGAACTCAAGCCAACTGTCCTCCGCTCTCTCTCAACTCAACTGGAACAGTGACAGGACGTCATGGCAACCAGATAAACAACAGGGCGAGTACACTTGTCACTCAATCTTAAGCACCGCTTTTGAGCATTTATAGGCCTCCGGCTTCCAATATGGCCTTTTTAAAAGATATCCAAACAAGACTGGATAGTTCACAAACAGGTCTGATAATTATGGGAGGAGACCTAAATAGTATCTTTAGTGTTGTTGACAGCACAACAGAAACTAGGAAGGTCAATGTTCCAAAACATTTACAGAAATTTCTTTCTGTCAATGATCTTCAAGATATATGGATGACCTTACATCCAAACTCAAAAGATTACACTTATTATTCAAATCCTCAAAATAGTTATAGTAGATTGCATTATCTTTTTGTGTCTCAAAGGGGAATTAAAAATTGTACTATGTGAAATTGACAATATTATGATATCTGATCATGCTTCAGTTATCTGCGCCATGACTCCGAGGGAAAACACCCTAAAACATAGAATTTGGAGAATGAATAGGAAATATTTAATGGATATGGAATTTGTTGCTTACGTAAAAGAACAAATTAATATTTTTATTTTAACTAATGTGCAGCAACCTCATCCTCAAGATAAGCCAAATATTTGTTTTATATGGGACTCCTTTAAAGCATATATAAGGGGAGTAATGATAGCCTTTGCATCAAAAAGGAAAGCTAGTCTTGAGCGGAACATGGCTAAAATAAAACAGGACATTAAGTTAATGGAAACACAACTTAAAAATGGAGACCAAACAATTAAAAATAAATTGCAAGAAAAGAAAATAGAAATGGATAATATGTTAATAGATAAAGTTAAAGACTTTAGACAAAATTTGAATAAGCTTAATTATATTTCAGCTAATAAATCCGGTAAACATCTGACATCAATAGTTAAAAGGGTTACAAAGACTCAGTCTATATCTTTAAAAGAGGAAGAATCTGATGATGTTATTACAAATAATGATATTATTAGGTTTAAGCAATTTTATGAACACTTGTATACATCAGAGATTAAAGATGATGACCCAGACTCCTTTCTTAAATCGGTCAAATTACAGTGCTTATCAGATCATCAAAAGGAAGATATACGGAAAGTCTTTACAACCTCTGAGATTGAAGCTACAATTAAGGCATTTCCTGAAAAAAAGGCCCCAGGAATAGATGGCCTCCCTATCGAGTTTTACTTAACATTTTGGCCAAATATTAGATCTTTGTTCCTGGAAGTTGTAAACTCATTTGTTAATCAGCAAAAGTTGCCAGAAACTATGTATCTTTCAACTATTTCTGTGATACCAAAACCAGGTTGTGAATGTAATAAGCCTTCTGATTTCAGGCCTATCAGCTTAATTAATTGCGACAAAAAAATTATAACAAAAGTAATGAATAACAGATTGGCATTAATTTTACCTAGTATTATCCATCATAACCAAGCTGGGTTTATTCCTAACAGGGATCTTATAACTAATGTTAGAATATGCATATCCTTAACACAATATGCAAAAAAATATATATAGATTTGACTTTCATGGCGGTCGATGCCGAAAAAGCATTTGACCAATTGAATGGTCATATTTGTATAAAGTTCTTGAAACATTTGAATTTCCAGTAGAATTTATTAATATGGTAAAAACGGTGGATAGAGCCCCTAAAGCACAAGCTTTCACCAATGGCGTTCTTTCTGAGGTATTTTCGTTAACTCGTGGTACTGCTCAAGGCTGTCCATTATCTCCAGCGTTGTTTTTGATGGCTATTGAACCCTTGGCTGAGAAAATAAGACAAACAGATAACATTACTGGTATCACCATAGGCAAAAACGAATATAAATTAAGCTTATTTGCTGACGATTTGTTGTTGTATTTAAGTGATGTAGACATTTCAATCCCGAGTGTAATTAATATAATGAGTCAATTTTCAAAAATTTCAGGTTATAAAATTAACAGTGGTAAAACTGAAATTTTGACTTTAGGTCAAAAACAAGTAAACCTAGAAGTTTTTAAACAATTTAAAGTACAAAGTGAAATTAAATATTTAGGTTGTTACATAAGCACAAATAAAAACAATTGTATAAAAGTAATTTTGTAACACTGAAAAATAATCTAAAACATAATCTAAATAACTACAGTTAGTCAAGTTGAATCTAATTGGTAGAATAAATTTCGTAAAAATGATGTGGCTCTCTAAGTTTATTTATTTGTTTCAGTGTATCCCGCTGACTCCACCAAAAACCTTTTTCAAGGAAATAAATTCCATAATTACATCTTTTATTTGGGCTGGGAAAACCCCAAGAATAAAAAGAAATCTATTGTCGTCCTCCAAACGGAAAGGAGGATTAAACGTCCCTAATATGGAACTGTATCAGATAGCAGCCCAGATCGTATTATTAATAATACTAATGAAGATCCATGGCTGGTTATCGAAAATCATCAATTACAACCAAATAGTTTATTATCCTTCTTGTTCTCCAAGAAGAAAGTAAAGACTGATAACTTTGTTGTCAACAGTACATTAAATATGTGGGAAAAAACTAAGCAGATTTTAAAGATGGAGATTGGTACTCCAACACATATTAAGATTTGGAATAATCCGTCTGTTAAAATCCAAGGTACCAAATTAAGGTGGGTGGTTATCGGATATCATTAGTTCAAATAATATTTCTTCATTTGATACATTAAAGGATAAATTCAAACTAAAAGACTCAGATATATTTAAATATGTGCAGTTAAAAAACTGGGTCAAAGAGAACTGTGATATAGTGAATGATGTTCCAGAAAAGATAAAGACCCTCTTGGAACAAAGTAAGGGAAAGAAAAAATGTATAAGTGTTATGTATGATTATCTCAATAATGTAGTAATCAATTGTAATTTGTTAACTAAAATATATGAAAGCTGGGACAGAGATATAAAGGACTTCAATGCTAAAATAAAATGGAAGGAGTGCTTAAATTTAACATATAAAGCCACAACCAATGAAAATCTTAGATTGATCCAATACAAATTAATGACTAGAATTTATTATAGTAGGGATAAAATTCATAAGTTTGATGCATCTTCCCCCTCCACCTGTTTAAAGTGCGGTAGTAGTGACTACCTTACTCATTCATTTTGGTACTGTGAAAAAGTAAAGAATACCTGGCTTGATATTGAGAGATGGCTCTCTAACATTGTAAGCAGAAATTTGTATTTACACCTGAAGCCTGCTTACTCCAAAATGTAACAAAAATGAAATATCCTATGGGATGGCAATTGATATTTTCCTCATTAGTTTATAAGAAGTTGTTACAAAATTGGAAAAATACAGATACCCCAGGGTTGGAAAAATGGAAAAATGTAATGAAATATTACCTAAACATCGAGATAACTCTGTCAGTTAACAAAAATAAACAAAAACAATTTAACTTTGTGTGGAAATCAATATTTGACGCTCTGTAATCAGCCCAGTGCTAGATTTGCTCAACTCTTTCTGTATTTTACTTTGTTTGTTTGTAAATCTAACATGGAAATGTTAAGTTATTCACTTTTTTGTTTTTTCTTTCAACAGCTTACTTAAGGAGCACCATAAAGTGTAATTTGTGTCTGTGTGTGTGTGTGTGTGTGTGTGTGTGTGTGTGTGTGTGTGTGTGTGTGTGTGTGTGTGTGTGTGTGTGAATGAGACATTATTATTATTACTATTATTATTAATATTACTATTTTGGTTGGTTAGTTTTTGCTTTTTCTTTAGTTAGTTAGTATGACTTGTCCTGTGCATTGTAACTTGTCCGGAATGTGTCTAAATACTTGTTTTGTTTGTCTTGTCTACTGTTTCTTGTCTTGTGTGTAAAAAAAAAAAGAAAAGAAAAGAGTACTGTATGGATAAAGTAAAAGGGGAATGAACATTGTGAATTATTTATTTTCTTACCCTACTGTAAAGAGAATATTGTTTAACACTGGTTAACACTTGAATGGACTTGGACTGGAAACCAGGTTGACCAGGTTGTTAGGATTAGGGTTAGGCCTCTCTGTTTTTCGTTGTACTTGCATAATAAAAACAATTCTAAAAAAAAACCAAAAAAAAACTCAATCTTAGGCGAAGTCACAAACAGCAACAAAAGCCGCAACTTGAAATCCACACTCACTCAGCTGGTGCGTGGCAGCCTGGCAGGGTCTTCTGAACTCTATGGGGAACTCACTGGATTCCTCTACCTGTTCCACTGTTTAAAAAATAGCAGCGCAACTTGGTGGGCGTTATCCAGGTAACTTCTCTGCGTAAGAAATACAAGGTGTGGCGTGTGAGCGTGTGAACGGGTTGAAATGGGTGTGTCTCACGCCCAATGTGTGAGACTTGAGAGGTATGAAACTGCTTTGTTTTATACTTTAGCAACACGTTTGTCTTTCGTCTCTTCAGGGTTTGTCTCTGGCTCTGTAATAAAAGCAAAGTAAAGTTTCCTGAGAAAGTGCTGAGGACTCTTGTGTTGAAGATAAATCTCCATGTTGTTGTAGCAGAACTACCAGAGGAGGTTTTAAATGCTTTGCCAGGTGATTATATGTCACAACGGTGCAAGCTGCAGTCAGGAAACGTTACAGCTGCGTAGCTGAGATCAAAATGGAGGCTGAGGTCATAGATGGTGTAGTCTGAGCAAGGGGAGAGGAAGTAGGTGGGGAGGAAGTAGGAGGGGAGGAAGTAAGGAAGGACTCCACTTTAAGCCCCTGGTCTGATTTGGCCGGTGTGATCGCGTCACAGGATGCAATATTTTTTTCCCCACCATGGCCACGCCAAGACCCGCCTTTCAACAGCTACTATTGGCCAGGCGTCCATGCTTACGCAAGGTAACATAACCTGATTTGTTCAGGGCCCTATTTCAGAGAGCAGGTTGAGTGAAAACTCTGAGTTAGTTAACCCTGAGATGAGGGAAACTCTGGGTTTTCTGTTTCAGAAAGAGAGGTAACTTCACCTCAGAGTCAGTTGCTATGGTAACTTCACCTCAGAGTCAGTTACTATGGTAACTCCCTCTGACACAGCGTGCTTTCATTTCCTCATTCATTCATTCAGTCTGTATCAGGCGCATTTTAGCGCAGTTAGTTATCGGCATGAATAAAAATGATTATGTTGGTTTATTAACCATGTTAGGCAGACATAAAACGTTTTATTTCTCAAAACATGGCATTTCCTTTTGTCGACGTTACTGTTGATGAAGAAGCTGCTTTACTTCACAGAGAGTTAAACATGCGTCTGGAGAGGATATTGAACCCCCAACATTTTAATTTTTAGATAACTTCCTATTTTGATCATCCTTATCACCATTATAGTAACCTTATCATCCTCGTTTTCTTCCCAGTCAATCAGTTATGTATCCTATCATAACCTTATCATAACCTTATCATCCATATCACTAATCATCCTATATATATAACCTTATCATCCTCACATCACTAACATATATACATAACCTTATTATCCTCATATCACTATCATCCTCATATCACTATATATATATAACCTTATCATCCTCATATCACTAACATTATATATATAATATATATAACCTTATATAACCTTATCCATATCACTATTATATATATATATCCTCATAATATACATAACTTATCATCCTCATATCACTAACATTATATATATAACCTTATCATCCTCATATCACTAATATATATATATATAACCTTATCATCCTCATATCACTAACACTATATATATAACCTTATCATCCTCATATCACTAACATTTATATATAACCTTAACCTTATCATCCTAACCTTATATCACTATCACTATATATATATAACCTTATCATCCTCATATCACTAACGTATATATATATAACCTTATCATCCTCATATATATATCATCCTCATATCATACGTGTCCATAACCTTATCATCCTCATATCACTATTTATATATATAACCTTATCATCCTCATATCACTAACGTATATATATAACCTTATCATCCTCATATCACTAACGTATATATATAACCTTATCATCCTCATATCACTAACGTATATATATAACCTTATCATCCTCGTATATATATAACCTTATCATATCACTAACGTATATATATAACCTTATCATCCTCGTATATATATATCACCTATCATCCTCATATCATATATATAACCTTATCATCCTCATATCACTAATATATATAACCTTATCATCCTCATATCACCTATATCATAACCTTATCATCCTCATATCACTAACTTATCATCCTCATATATATATAACCTTATCATCCTCATATCACTAACGTATATATATATAACCTTATCATCCTCATATCACTAACGTATATATATAACCTTATCATCCTCATATCACTAACGTTATATATATAACCTTATCATCCTCATATCACTAACGCATATATATATATAACCTTATCTATTATATATATAACCTTATCCTCATATCACTATCATCCTATATATATAACCTTATCATCATATCCTAACATATCACTTATATCCTCATATCTAGCATATATAATATATATATAACCTTATCATCCTCATATCACTAACATTATATATATAACCTTATCATCCTCATATCACTAACGTATATATATAACCTTATCATCCTCATATCACTAACGTATATATATAACCTTATCATCATATCACTAGCGTATATATATACCTTATCATCCTCATATCACTAATTATATATATAACCTTATCATCCTCATATCACTAACGTTATATATATAACCTTATCATCCTCATATCACTAACATTATATATATAACCTTATCATCCTCATATCACTAACGTATATATATAACCTTATCATCCTCATATATAACGTATATATATAACCTTATCATCCTCATATCTAACTATATACATAACCTTATCATATATCACTAACCTTATCATCCTCATATCACTAACATATATATATAACCTTATCATCCTCATATCACTAGCATTATATATATAACCTCATATCATCCTCATATCATAACCTTATATATCACTAACCTTATATATATCCTTATCATCCTCATATCACTAGCATTATATATATAACCTTATCATCCTCATATCACTAACGTATATATATAACCTTATCATCCTCATATCACTAACATATATATATATAACCTTATCATCCTCATATCACTAACGTATATATATATAACCTTATCATCCTCATATCACTAATATATATATAACCTTATCATCCTCATATCACTAACTTATATATAACCTTATCATCCTCATATCACTAACATTATATACATAACCTTATCATCCTCATATCACTATATACATAACCTTATCGTCCACATATCACTAACGTATATATATAACCTTATCATCCTCATATCACTAACTTATATACATAACCTTATCATCCTCATATCACTAACTTATATATTATAACATCCTCATATCACTAACTTATCATCCTCATATATATATAACCTTATCATCCTCATATCACTAACTTATATATATAACCTTATCATCCTCATATCACTAACATTATATATATAACCTTATCATCCTCATATCACTAATATATATATATATCATATAACCTTATCATCCTCATATCACTAACGTATATATATAACCTTATCATCCTCATATCACTAACTTATATATATAACCTTATCATCCTCATATCACTAACTTATATATATAACCTTATCATCCTCATATCACTAACGCATTATATATATAACCTTATCATCCTAACCGTATATATATTATCATCCTCATATCACTAACATTATATATATAACCTTATCATCCTCATATCACTAAACCTTATATATATATAACCTTATCATCCTCATATCACTAACTTATATATAACCTTATCATCCTCATATCACTAGCATTATATATATAACCTTATCATCCTCATATCACTAACGTATATACATAACCTTATCATCCTCATATCACTAATCCTCATATCACTATATATATATAACCTTATCATCCTCATATCACTAACCTTATATATATAACCTTATCATCCTCATATCACTAACGTATATACATAACCTTATCATCCTCATATCACTAACATTATATATATATAACCTTATCATCCTCATATCACTAGCATTATATATATAACCTTATCATCCTCATATCATCCTAACATTATATACATAACCTTATCATATCCTCATATCACTAACTTATCATCCTCATATATATATATAACCTTATCATCCTCATATCACTAACATATATATATATAACCTTATCATCCTCATATCACTAACTTATATAACCTTATCATCCTCATATCACTAGCATTATATATATAAATCCTCATATTACTCATTATATATATCCTTATCATCCTCATATCACTAACCTTATATATATCATAACCTTATCATCCTCATATCACTAACATACGTATATATAACCTTATTATCCTCATATATATATAACCTTATCATCCCATATCACTAACGATATATATAACCTTATCATCCTATATCACTAGCATTTATATATATAACCTTATCATCCTCATATCACTCACCTTATCATCCTCATATCACTATATATATAACCTTATCATCCTCATATCACCTTATCATCCTCATATCACTAACGTATATATATAACCTTATCATCCTCATATCACTAACGTATATATATAACCTTATCATCCTCATATCACTAATATACATATATATATAATCCTCATATTATCATAACCCATCCTCATATCACTAACGTATATATATATAACCTTATCATCCTCATATCACTAACATTATATATATAACCTTATCATCCTCATATCACTAACATTATATATATAACCTTATCATCCTCATATCACTAACATTATATATATAACCTTATCATCCTCATATCACTAACATTATATATATAACCTTATCATCCTCATATCACTAACGTATATATATAACCTTATCATCCTCATATCACTAACATTATATATATAACCTTATCATCCTCATATCACTAGCATTATATATATATATCATAACCTTATCATCCTCATATCACTAACGTATATATATATAACCTTATCATCCTCATATCACTAACGTATATATATAACCTTATATCCTCATAACCTTATATTATAACCTTATCATCCTCATATCACTAACATTATATATATATAACCTTATCATCCCTCACTATATATATATACTCAACGTATATATATAACCTTATCATCCTCATATATATATATATAACCTTATCATCCTCATATCACTAACGTATATATATATATAACCTTATCATCCTCATATCACTAACGTATATATATATAACCTTATCATCCTCATATCACTAACGTATATATATAACCTTATCATCCTCATATCACTAACGTATATATATATATAACCTTATCATCCTCATATCACTTATCATCCTCATATATACATAACCTTATCATCCTATATCACTAATTATATAATAACCTTATCATCCTCATATCACTAATATATATATAACCTTATCATCCTCATATCACTAACATTATATATATAACCTTATCATCCTATATATAACCTTATCATCCTCATATCACTAACATTATATACATAACCTTATCATCCTCATATAACCTTATCATCCTCATATCATTATATCCTCATATCACTAACGTATATATATATATATACCTTATCATCCTCATATCACTAACGTATATATATAACCTTATCATCCTCATATCCTCATATATATATAACCTTATCATATATATAACCTTATCATCCTCATATCACTAACATTATATATATAACCTTATCATCCTCATATCACTAACATTATATATAACCTTATCATCCTCATATCACTAACGTATATATAACCTTATCATCCTCATATCACTAACATTATATATATAACCTTATCATCCTCATATCACTAATTATATATATAACCTTATCATCCTCATATCACTCCTATATATAACCTTATCATCCTCATATCACTAACATTATATATAACCTTATCATCCTCATATCACTAACATTATATATATATAACCTTATCATCCTCATATCACTAACATTATATATATAACCTTATATCATCCTAGCGTATATATATAACCTTATCATCCTCATATCACTAGCATATATATAACCTTATCATCCTCATATCACTAACATATATATAACCTTATCATCCTCATATCACTAACGTATATATATAACCTTATCATCCTCATATCACTAACATTATATATATATAACCTTATCATCCTAACCTTATCATATCACTAATCCTCATATCACTATATATATAACCTTATCATCCTCATATCACTAACATTATATATATAACCTTATCATCCTCATATATCATCCTAACCTTATCATCCTCATATCTTTCCTCACTATCATAACTATTATATATATAACCTTATCATCCTCATATCACTAACATTATATATATAACCTTATCTCATATCCTAACCTTATATCCACTAACGTATATATATAACCTTATCATCCTCATATCACTAACATTATATATAACCTTATCATCCTCATATCAACCTATATCATAACCTTATCATCCTCATATCACTAGCATTATATATATAACCTTATCATCCTCACCTTATCACATATCACTAGCGTATATATATAACCTTATCATCCTCATATCACTAATTATATATATAACCTTATCATCCTCATATCACCGTATATATATAACCTTATCATCCTCATATCACTAATATATATATAACCTTATCATCCTCATATCACTAATTATATATATATATCCTCATATCACTCATTATATATATCTTATCATCCTCATATCACTAAGCGTATATATATAACCTTATCATCCTCATATCACTAACATTATATATATAACCTTATCATCCTCATATCACTAGCATTATATATATAACCTTATCATCCTCATATCACTAGCATTATATATATAACCTTATCATCCTCATATCACTAACGTATATATATAACCTTATCATCCTCATATCACTCTTATATATATAACCTTATCATCCTCATATCACTAGCATTATATATAACCTTATCATCCTCATATCACTAACTCATATCATATAGCCTTATATATATATAACCTTATCATCCTCATATCACTACCTTATCATCCTCATATCACTATATATAACCTTATCATCCTCATATCACTAACATTATATATATAACCTTATCATCCTCATATCACTCATTATATATATAACCTTATCATCCTCATATCACTAGCATTATATATATAACCTTATCATCC
>NC_041332.1:249524-264524 GCF_004354835.1 Perca flavescens
ACAGCAATTTTAAATGACTGCGGTACATAACCTGTTAGTAAGGACATGTTGATCATATCTAATAATGAAGTGTTTACCACGGGTAACGCTTCTTTGAGTAGCCTCTCGTTGGGATGGGGTCTAAGAGACAGGTAGACGGCTTAGCTGAGGATATCTTTAACATTAATTGTTGAAGGTCTATAGGATAAAAGCAGTCCAAGTATATGTCGGGAGTCGCTGTTCTTTCTAGCGGTCCTGCATTTAAAGATGAACTGTTAGAAGTTAAGGGCAAAAGGTGTTGAATTTTATCTCTAATTGTTATAATTTTATCATTAAAGAAGCTCATGAAGTCATCACTACTCAGAGCTAGAGGAATAGATGGCTCAGTAGAGCTGTGGCTATCTGTCAGCCTGGCTACAGTGCTGAAAAGAAACCTTGGGTTGTTCTTGTTTTCTTCTATTAATGATGAGTAATAGTCTGATCTGGCCTTTCTTAGGGCCTTCCTATAGGTTTTCAGACTGTCTTGCCATTCCAAACGGGATTCCTCCACTTTGGCGGAGCGCCACTTACTTTCGATGTTTCGTGAGATTTGTTTTAATTTGCGAGTTTGGGAGTTATACCAAAGAGCTAATTTCCTTTGCTTTATCGTCTTCTTTTTGAGAGGAGCGACAGAGTCTAAGGTCGTCCGTAGGCAAGTTGTAGCACCGTCTACAAATGTATCAATTTGAGAGGGACTGAGGTTAACATAGAGGTCCTCTGTTATGTTAAGGCACGACATAGACTGGAATGCTGTAGGAATATTTTCCTTAAATTTAGCTATAGCACTGTCAGATAGGCATCTAGTGTAGAAGCTGCTATCTGGTTTAGTATGGTCAGGTAGCAAGAATTCAAAAGTAATTAAAAATGATCTGATAATACCAGATTCTGCATGGAAATATTATTAAATCCTCAATTTCAATACCATATGCCAGCACAAGGTCGAGGGTGTGGTTAAAACAGTGCGTCGCCTTGTGCACACTCTGACTGAAACCGATTGAATCCAGTAATGAGTTGAAAGCAGTAGTAAGGCTATTGCTGTCAACGTCCACATGGATATTAAAATCACCAACAATAAGTACTTTGTCTGATTTAAGGACTACACATGATAAAAACTCTGAGAATTCAGATAAAAATTCAGAATACGGACCTGGAGCTCGGTAGACAACAACAAATATAATTGGCTGTACTGATTTCCGTGTTGGATGTTGAAGATTAAGAACAAGGCTTTCAAAAGAGTTATAATTTAGTTTGGGTTTAGGGTTAATTAACAGGCTTGAATCAAATATGGCTGCAACTCCCCTCCTCGGCCTGAGCCTTGAATCTTGATATTTTCAACATAATGTCAATACTTGCCTTCTGTTATATACATAACCTTATCATCCTCATATCACTAACGTTCCTATACATAACCTTATCATCCTCATATCACTAACGATATATATAACCTTATCATCCTCATATCACTAACGTTATATATAACCTTATCATCCTCATATCACTAACGTATATATATAACCTTATCATCCTCATATCACTAACGATATATATAACCTTATCATCCTCATATCACTAACGTTATATATAACCTTATCATCCTCATATCACTAACGATATATATAATAACCTTATCATCCTCATATCACTAACGTATATATATAAACCTTATCATCCTCATATCACTAACGTATATATATAACCTTATCATCCTCATATCACTAACGTATATATATATAACCTTATCATCCTCATATCACTAACGTATATATATAACCTTATCATCCTCATATCACTAACATCCTCATATATATATAACCTTATCATCCTCATATCACTAACGATATATATAACCTTATCATCCTCATATCATATAACCTTATCATCCTCATATCACTAACTAACGATATACATAACCTTATCATCCTCATATCACTAATCCTCATATATATATATAACCTTATCATCCTCATATCACTAACGATATATATAACCTTATCATCCTCATATCACTAACGATATATATAACCTTATCATCCTCATATCACTAACGTATATATATAACCTTATCATCCTCATATCACTAACACTTATATATATAACCTTATCATCCTCATATCACTAACGTATATATATATAACCTTATCATCCTCATATCACTAACGTATATATATATAACCTTATCATCCTCATATCACTAACGTATATATATAACCTTATCATCCTCATATCACTAACGATATATATAACCTTATCATCCTCATATCACTAACGATATATATAACCTTATCATCCTCATATCACTAACGATATATATATAACCTTATCATCCTCATATCACTAACGATATATATAACCTTATCATCCTCATATCACTAACTTATATATATAACCTTATCATCCTCATATCACTAACGTTATATACATAACCTTATCATCCTCATATCACTAACGATATATATAACCTTATCATCCTCATATCACTAACGATATATATAACCTTATCATCCTCATATCACTAACGATATATATAACCTTATCATCCTCATATCACTAACGATATATATATATAACCTTATCATCCTCATATCACTAACGCATTATATATATAACCTTATCATCCTCATATCACTAACGTTATATATAAACCTTATCATCCTCCTCATCCTCACTAACGAACGTTATATATAACCTTATCATCCTCATATCACTAACGATATATATAACCTTATCATCCTCATATCACTAACGATATATATAACCTTATCATCCTCATATCACTAACGATATATATAACCTTATCATCCTCATATCACTAACGATATATATAACCTTATCATCCTCATATCACTAACGATATATATAACCTTATCATCCTCATATCACCTAATCCTCATATCACTAACGTATATATATAACCTTATCATCCTCATATCACTAACGATATATATATAACCTTATCATCCTCATATCACTAACGTATATATATAACCTTATCATCCTCATATCACTAACGTATATATATAACCTTATCATCCTCATATCACTAACGTATATATATAACCTTATCATCCTCATATCACTAATATATATATATATAACCTTATCATCCTCATATCACTAACGTATATATATAACCTTATCATCCTCATATCACTATCATCCTCATATAACGATATAAACCTTATCATCCTCATATCACTAACGATATATATATAACCTTATCATCCTCATATCATCCTCATATCCTCTATCACTAACGTATATATACCTCATATCACCTTTATCATCCTCATATCACTAACTATCACTAACCTTATCATTCATATTCAATTCAATTCAATTTTAATTTATAGTATCAAATCATAACAAAAGTTATCTCTCATATCTTTACAGATAGAGTAGGTCTAGACCACACTCTATAAATTCCAAAACCCCAACAATTACAGTAATTCCCTCAAGAGCAAGCATTAGCAGTGGCTATTGCGACAGTGGCAAAAAAACTCCCTTTTCAAACCTCGGCAGACCCATACTCTTGGTATCATCCTCGGTGTCTGACGGGCGGGATATATATGATGAACAGTGGTGATAATCCTCACATTAGAAGTCACAGTGACTTATAACCTTATCGTGGAAGTTCATGTCATAGCAGGGCACATCGTGTCATACTGAGTAGTGCAGTCTCCTATACCATCCTGACTACTCTGTGCATAACATCACAGCAGGGCCTTGCGGGATGTAACGATGGGAGGCTATATATAACCTTATCATCCTCATATCACTAGGCTGCAAAGAATCAAACATATAACTCTATACATAACCTTATCATCTCCAAACGAGTAAACTCCCCAGAGCTAGATTAGTAACAAGCATTTCTGGGACAGGATGCATACAAAAGTAACAAGTAGAGATGAGAGATCAGCTCAGTATGTCTTAGGAAGAAAACCTTATCCTCCCGGCAGTCTAGAATTGTAATAGCATAACTCCTCAGATCAGGTTAAAGAGATATGCCTGGTCGGGCTAGAACTCTCCCCCAACTGGATCGGGCTGTACTGGCCTGCCTCCTCTACTGTCGCTAGATTATTAATTATACAGTATATAAAACTGATGACTAACCTTAGGAGAAGCAGGTGGGCGGGTTAGGTGGATGCTTCAACTCCTCGTCCCCTAACTATAAGCTTTATCAAAGAGGAGGGTTTTCAGTTTACTCTTAAATGTGGTGACGGTGTCTGCCCCTAACCCCGACTGGGAGCTGGTTCCATAATACTGGAGCCTGATAGCTGAACCCCTGGCCCCAGTCTACTTCCAGAGACTCTAGGAACCACAAGTAGCCCGCATTCTGGGACCGCATCATCCTCTAGTGGGACAATAAGGTACTATGAGCTCTTCTAAGTATGATGGTGCTAGACCATTTAGAGCTTTGTAAGTCAGGAGGAGGATTTTAAATTCGATCCTATATTTCACTGGAAGCCAATGCAGTGAAGCTAATACAGGAGGAATATGATCTCTTCTCTTAGTTCTCGTCAGAACACGTGCTGCAGCATTCTGGATCAGTTGGAGAGTCTTAAGGGACTTATTTGGGCAACCTGATAATAAGGAATTGCAGTAATCTAGTCTAGAAGTAACGAATGCATGGACTAGTTTTTCAGCATCGTTTTGAGACAGGATATTCCTAATTTTGGCAATGTTACAAGATGGAAAAAGGCTATTCTTGAGGTTTGTTTTAAGTGGGCGTTGAAGGATATATCCTGATCAAAAATAACTCCTAAATTTCTGACAGCAGTGCTGGAGGCCAGGGTAATACCATTCAGAGTATCTATATCTTTCGAAAACGAAGTTCATATGCGTTGGTCCTATCACAATAACTTCAGTTTTGTCTGAGTTTAACATCAGGAAATTGTGGGTCATCCAGGATTTTATATCCTCAATACACGTTTGAAGTCTTGCTAACTGACCACTTTCATCTGGCTTAAGTGACAGATATAATTGGGTATCGTCTGCATAACAGTGATAGTTAATTGAGTGTTTCCTAATAATATTACCTAGAGGAAGCATATATAAGGAAAATAGAATTGGTCCAAGCACTGAGCCTTGAGGAACGCCATGGCTAACTTTAAGCGTCCTCTTGGAGGGTTTATCATTAACATTTACAAATTGGGATCGTTCAGAGAAATAGGACTTAAACCAGCTTAGTGCAATTCCTTTAATGCCAACTAAGTGTTCCAATCTCTGTAACAGGATTGAATGGTCAATAGTGTCAAATGCAGCACTAAGATCTAGTAGAACAAGAATGGAGACAAGTCCTTTGTCTGCAGCAGTTAGAAGGTCGTTAGTAATTTTCACCAGTGCCGTCTCTGTGCTATGATTCTATCTAAATCCTGATTGAAAATCATCAAATAAACTATTGCTATGGAGAAAATCACATAACTGATTAGCAACCACCTTCTCAAGGATCTTGGATAGAAAGGGAAGGTTAGATATAGGTCTATAGTTTGCTAAGACCTCAGGATCTAGGGTGGGTTTTTTTTTTCAGAAGAGGTTTTATCACAGCAATTTTAAATGACTGCGGTACATAACCTGTTAGTAAGGACATATTGATCATATCTAGTAATGAAGCGTTTACCACGGGTAACCTCTTCTTTGAGTAGCCTCGTTGGGATGGGGTCTAAGAGACAGGTAGATGGCTTAGCTGAGGATATCTTTAACATTAATTGTTGAAGGTCTATAGGATAAAAGCAGTCTAAGTATATGTCGGGACTCGTAACTTTCTAGCGGTCCTGCATTTAAAGATGAACTGTTATAAGTTAAGGGCAAAAGATGATGAATTTTATCTCTAATTGTTATAATTTTATCATTAAAGAAGCTCATGAAGTCATCACTACTCAGAGCTAGAGGAATAGATGGCTCAGTTGAGCTGTGGCTATCTGTCAGCCTGGCTACAGTGCTGAAAAGAAACCTTATCATCTTGTTTTCTTCTATTAGTGATGAGTAATAGTCTGATCTGGCCTTTCTTAGGGCCTTCCTATAGGTCTTTCAGACTTTGAGACTTTCTTGCCAATCCAAACGGGATTCTTCCACTTTGGTGGAGCACAAATGTATCACTTACTTTCAAGGTTATTTTCCTTAAATTTAACCTTATTTCCTTTTAATTTGCGAGTTTGGGAGTTATACCAAGGTGCTAATTTCCTTTGCTTTATCGTCTTCTTTGTGAGAGGAAGATTAACAGAGTCTAAGGTCATCCCCCCTCATATCACAAGTTGTATGACTAACCTTATCATCCTCATACAAATGTATCAATTTGAGAGGGACTGAGGTTAACATAGATTCACCATTTGTGTGGTCCTCCTCTGTTATGTTAAGGCATGACATATCACTACCTGGGGACATGATATATATGCTGTTGGAATATCTTCCTTAAATGTAGCTATAGCACTGTCAGATAGGCATCTGGTGTATAAGCCTTATTATCTGGTTTAGTATGGTCAGGTCATCAAGAATTCAAAAGTAATTAAAAAATGATCCTCATCTGATAATACCAGATTCTATATAAATATTATTAAATCCTCAATTTCAATACCATATGCCATATCACACAAGGTCGAACCTTATGTGGTTAAAACTACAGTAACCTTATCATCCTCATATCACTAACGTATATAACCTTATCATCCTCATATCACTAACTCTGACTGAAGCCAATAGAATCTAGAATGAGTCTAAAGCAGTAGTAATCATCTATTGCTGTCATCATCCTCCACATGGATATTAAAACCACATCCTCATAATAAGTACTTTAACCTTATCTGATTTCAGGACTGCATCCTCATGATAAAAACTCTGAGAATTCAGATAAAAATTCAGAATCACTAACGAGTATATATATAACCTGGATCCTCATATCACTAACGACAACAACAAATATAATTCACTGTTCTAACCTTATTTCCCTGTTGGATGTTGAAGATTAAGAACAAGGCTTTCAAAATAGTTATAATTTAACCTTATCATCCTCATATCACTAACGTAACGTATATATATAACCTTATCATCCTCATATCACTAACGTTATATACATAACCTTATCATCCTCATATCACTAACATATATATAACCTATCATCCTCATATATATATATAACCTTATCATCCTCATATCACTAACCTTATCATCCTCATATATATATATAACCTTATCATCCTCATATCACTAACATATATATATAACCTTATCATCCTCATATTACTAACCTATATATATATATAACCTTATCATCCTCATATCACTAACGATATATATATCATCCTCATATCCTTATCATCCTCATCCTCATATCATCACTAACATATATACATAACCTTATCATCCTCATATCACTAACGTATATATATAACCTTATCATCCTCATATCACTAACGTATATATATAACCTTATCATCCTCATATCACTAACGTATATATATAACCTTATCATCCTCATATCACTAACGTATATACATAACCTTATCATCCTCCTATCACTAACGTATATTCAATTCAATTCAATTCAATTTTATTTATAGTATCAAATCATAACAAAAGTTATCTCGAGACACTTTACAGATAGAGTAGGTCTAGACCACACTCTATAAATTCCAAAACCCCAACAATTACAGTAATTCCCTCAAGAGCAAGCATTAGCAGTGGCTATTGCGACAGTGGCAAGAAACCTCGGCAGACCCAGACTCTTGGTAGGCGGTGTCTGACGGGCCGGTTGGGGGCGTGATGAACAGTGGTGATAATAGTCACATTAGAAGTCACAGTGACTTCGAAGGTTATCGTGGAAGTTCATGTCATAGCAGGGCACATCGTGTCATACTGAGTAGTGCAGTCTCCTATACCGGATCCTGACTACTCTGTGCATAGGAACATCACAGCAGGGCGTTGCGGGATGTAACGTGGCGCTGCAGAGCACGGGTGGAGGCTGCAAAGAAGAAACATAAGGACTCCGGGGAGTAAACTCCCCAGAGCTAGATTAGTAACAAGCATTTCTGGGACAGGATGCATACAAAAGTAACAAGTAGAGATGAGAGAGCAGCTCAGTATGTCTTAGGAAGAAACAGCCTCCCCGGCAGTCTAGAATTGTAATAGCATAACTTAAGAGAGGCAGGTTAAAGAGAGGTGCCTGGTCGGGCTAGAACTCTCCCCAACTGGATCGGGCTGTACTGGCCTGCCTCCCTCTACTGTCGCTAGATTATTAATTATACAGTATATAAAACTGATGACTACGAGGAGAAGCAGGTGGGCCGGGTTAGGTGGATGCTTCAACTCCTCGTCCCCTAACTATAAGCTTTATCAAAGAGGAGGGTTTTCAGTTTACTCTTAAATGTGGTGACGGTGTCTGCCCCCCGAACCCCGACTGGGAGCTGGTTCCATAATACTGGAGCCTGATAGCTGAAGGCCCTGGCCCCCAGTCTACTTCCAGAGACTCTAGGAACCACAAGTAGCCCCGCATTCTGGGAGCGCAGTGCTCTAGTGGGACAATAAGGTACTATGAGCTCTTCTAAGTATGATGGTGCTAGACCATTTAGAGCTTTGTAAGTCAGGAGGAGGATTTTAAATTCGATCCTATATTTCACTGGAAGCCAATGCAGTGAAGCTAATACAGGAGGAATATGATCTCTTCTCTTAGTTCTCGTCAGAACACGTGCTGCAGCATTCTGGATCAGTTGGAGAGTCTCATCACTAACTATATAAGGGACTTATTTGGGCAACCTGATAATAAGGAATTGCAGTAATCTAGTCTAGAAGTAACGAATGCATGGACTAGTTTTTCAGCATCGTTTTGAGACAGGATATTCCTAATTTTGGCAATGTTACGAAGATGGAAAAAGGCTATTCTTGAGGTTTGTTTTAAGTGGGCGTTGAAGGATATATCCTGATCAAAAATAACTCCTAAATTTCTGACAGCAGTGCTGGAGGCCAGGGTAATACCATTCAGAGTATCTATATCTTTCATAAAACGAAGTTCGGCCTTATCATCCTCGTTGGTCCTATCACAATAACTTCAGTTTTGTCTGAGTTTAACATCAGGAAATTGTGGGTCATCCAGGATTTTATATCCTCAATACACGTTTGAAGTCTTGCTAACTGACCACTTTCATCTGGCTTAAGTGACAGATATAATTGGGTATCGTCTGCATAACAGTGATAGTTAATTGAGTGTTTCCTAATAATATTGCCTAGAGGAAGCATATATAAGGAAAATAGAATTGGTCCAAGCTCTGAGCCTTGAGGAACGCCATGGCTAACTTTAGCGTACTTGGAGGGTTTATCATTAACATTTACAAATTGGGATCGTTCAGAGAAATAGGACTTAAACCAGCTTAGTGCAATTCCTTTAATGCCAACTAAGTGTTCCAATCTCTGTAACAGGATTGAATGGTCAATAGTGTCAAATGCAGCACTAAGATCTAGTAGAACAAGAATGGAGACAAGTCCTTTGTCTGCAGCAGTTAGAAGGTCGTTAGTAATTTTCACCAGTGCCGTCTCTGTGCTATGATTCTATCTAAATCCTGATTGAAAATCATCAAATAAACTATTGCTATGGAGAAAATCACAGAACTGATTAGCAACCACCTTCTCAAGGATCTTGGAGAGAAAGGGAAGGTTAGATATAGGTCTATAGTTTGCTAAGACCTCAGGATCGAGGGTGGGTTTTTTCAGAAGAGGTTTTATCACAGCAATTTTAAATGACTGCGGTACATAACCTGTTAGTAAGGACATATTGATCATATCTAGTAGTGAAGCGTTTACCACGGGTAACGCTTCTTTGAGTAGCCTCGTTGGGATGGGGTCTAAGAGACAGGTAGATGGCTTAGCTGAGGATATCTTTAACATTAATTGTTGAAGGTCTATAGGATAAAAGCAGTCTAAGTATATGTCGGGACTCGTCGTTCTTTCTAGCGGTCCTGCATTTAAAGATGAACTGTTATAAGTTAAGGGCAAAAGATGATGAATTTTATCTCTAATTGTTATAATTTTATCATTAAAGAAGCTCATGAAGTCATCACTACTCAGAGCTAGAGGAATAGATGGCTCAGTTGAGCTGTGGCTATCTGTCAGCCTGGCTACAGTGCTGAAAAGAAACCTTGGGTTGTTCTTGTTTTCTTCTATTAGTGATGAGTAATAGTCTGATCTGGCCTTTCTTAGGGCCTTCCTATAGGTTTTGAGACTTTCTTGCCAATCCAAACGGGATTCTTCCACTTTGGTGGAGCGCCACTTACTTTCAAGGTTTCGCGAGATTTGTTTTAATTTGCGAGTTTGGGAGTTATACCAAGGTGCTAATTTCCTTTGCTTTATCGTCTTCTTTGTGAGAGGAGCGACAGAGTCTAAGGTCATCCGTAGGCAAGTTGTAGCACCGTCTACAAATGTATCAATTTGAGAGGGACTGAGGTTAACATAGAGGTCCTCTGTTATGTTAAGGCATGACATAGAGTCGAATGCTGTTGGAATATCTTCCTTAAATGTAGCTATAGCACTGTCAGATAGGCATCTGGTGTAGAAGCTATTATCTGGTTTAGTATGGTCAGGTAGCAAGAATTCAAAAGTAATTAAAAAATGATCTGATAATACCAGATTCTGCGGAAATATTATTAAATCCTCAATTTCAATACCATATGCCAGCACAAGGTCGAGGGTGTGGTTAAAACAGTGCGTCGCCTTGTGCACACTCTGACTGAAGCCAATAGAATCTAGAAGTGAGTCTAAAGCAGTAGTAAGGCTATTGCTGTCAACGTCCACATGGATATTAAAACCACCTACAATAAGTACTTTGTCTGATTTCAGGACTGCACATGATAAAAACTCTGAGAATTCAGATAAAAATTCAGAATACGGACCTGGAGCTCGGTAGACAACAACAAATATAATTGGCTGTTCTGATTTCCCTGTTGGATGTTGAAGATTAAGAACAAGGCTTTCAAAAGAGTTATAATTTAGTTATCATCCTCATATCACTAACGTATATATATAACCTTATCATCCTCATATCACTAACGTATATACATAACCTTATCATCCTCATATCACTAACATATATACATAACCTTATCATCCTCATATCACTAACGTATATACATAACCTTATCATCCTCATATCACTAACATATATATATAACCTTATCATCCTCATATTACTAACGTATATATATAACCTTATCATCCTCATATCACTAACGTATATATATAACCTTATCATCCTCACATCACTAACATATATACATAACCTTATCATCCTCATATTACTAACGTATATATATAACCTTATCATCCTCACATCACTAACATATATACATAACCTTATCATCCTCATATCACTAACGTATATATATAACCTTATCATCCTCATATTACTAACGTATATATATAACCTTATCATCCTCATATCACTAACGTATATATATAACCTTATCATCCTCATATTACTAACGTATATATATAACCTTATCATCCTCATATTACTAACGTATATATATAACCTTATCATCCTCATATTACTAACGTATATACATAACCTTATCATCCTCATATCACTAACTTATATACATAACCTTATCATCCTCATATCACTAACGTATATATATAACCTTATCATCCTCATATTACTAACGTATATATATAACCTTATCATCCTCATATTACTAACGATATATATATAACCTTATCATCCTCATATCACTAACTTATATACATAACCTTATCATCCTCATATCACTAACGTATATACATAACCTTATCATCCTCATATCACTAACTTATATACATAACCTTATCATCCTCATATCACTAACGTATATATATAACCTTATCATCCTCATATCACTAACGTATATATATAACCTTATCATCCTCATATCACTAACGTATGTACATAACCTTATCATCCTCATATCACTAACTTATGTACATAACCTTATCATCCTCATATCACTAACGTATATACATAACCTTATCATCCTCATATCACTAACGTATATATATAACCTTATCATCCTCATATCACTAACGTATGTACATAACCTTATCATCCTCATATCACTAACATATATACATAACCTTATCATCCTCATATCACTAACGTATATATATAACCTTATCATCCTCATATTACTAACGTATATATATAACCTTATCATCCTCATATCACTAACGTATATATATAACCTTATCATCCTCATATTACTAACGTATATATATAACCTTATCATCCTCATATTACTAACGTATATATATAACCTTATCATCCTCATATTACTAACGTATATACATAACCTTATCATCCTCATATCACTAACTTATATACATAACCTTATCATCCTCATATCACTAACGTATATATATAACCTTATCATCCTCATATTACTAACGTTATATATATAACCTTATCATCCTCATATTACTAACGTATATATATAACCTTATCATCCTCATATCACTAACTTATATACATAACCTTATCATCCTCATATCACTAACGTATATACATAACCTTATCATCCTCATATCACTAACTTATATACATAACCTTATCATCCTCATATCACTAACGTATATATATAACCTTATCATCCTCATATCACTAACGTATATATATAACCTTATCATCCTCATATCACTAACGTATGTACATAACCTTATCATCCTCATATCACTAACTTATGTACATAACCTTATCATCCTCATATCACTAACGTATATACATAACCTTATCATCCTCATATCACTAACGTATATACATAACCTTATCATCCTCATATCACTAACGTATGTACATAACCTTATCATCCTCATATCACTAACTTATGTACATAACCTTATCATCCTCATATCACTAACGTATATATATAACCTTATCTTCATATCACTAACGTATATACATAACTTTATCATCCTCATATCACTAACGTATATACATAACCTTATCATCCTCATATCACTAACGTAAATACATAACCTTATCATCCTCATATTACTAACGTATATATATAACCTTATCATCCTCATATTACTAACGTATATATATAACCTTATCATCCTCATATCACTAACTTATATACATAACCTTATCATCCTCATATCACTAACGTATATACATAACCTTATCATCCTCATATCACTAACTTATATACATAACCTTATCATCCTCATATCACTAACGTATATATATAACCTTATCATCCTCATATCACTAACGTATATACATAACCTTATCATCCTCATATCACTAACGTATATATATATAACCTTATCATCCTCATATCACTAACGTATATATATATAACCTTATCATCCTCATATCACTAACTTATATACATAACCTTATCATCCTCATATCACTAACGTATATATATAACCTTATCATCTTCATATCACTAACGTAAATACATAACCTTATCATCCTCATATCACTAACGTATATATATAACCTTATATATACATAACCTTATCATCCTCATATCACTAACGTATATATATAACCTTATCATCCTCATATCACTAACGTATATACATAACCTTATCATCCTCATATCACTAACATCCTTATCATCCTCATATCACTAACATATATACATAACCTTATCATCCCTCATATCACTAACATATATACATAACCTTATCATCCTCATATCACTAACGATATATATATAACCTTATCATCCTCATATCACTAACGATATATATAACCTTATCATCCTCATATCACTAACATATATACATATATATTATCATCCTCATCATTATCCTTATCATCCTCATATTACTAACGATATATATAACCTTATCATCCTCATATCACTAACATATATATATAACCTTATCATCCTCATATCACTAACATATATATATAACCTTATCATCCTCATATTACTAACGATATATATAAACCTTATCATCCTCATATCACTAACGATATATATATAACCTTATCATCCTCATATTACTAACGTTATATATATAACCTTATCATCCTCATATTACTAACGATATATATAACCTTATCATCCTCATATTACTAACGATATACATATACCTTATCATCCCTCATATCACTAACTTATATACATAACCTTATCATCCTCATATCACTAACATATATAACCTTATCATCCTCATATCACTATATATATAACCTTATCATCCTCATATCACTAACGTATATATATAACCTTATCATCCTCATATCACTAACGTATATATATAACCTTATCATCCTCATATCACTAACTTATATACATAACCTTATCATCCTCATATCACTAACGTTATATACATAACCTTATCATCCTCATATATATAACCTTATCATCCTCATATCACTATATATATAACCTTATCATCCTCATATCACTAACGTATATATATAACCTTATCATCCTCATATCACTAACGTATATATATAACCTTATCATCCTCATATCACTAACGTATATACATAACCTTATCATCCTCATATCACTAACGTATATACATAACCTTATCATCCTCATATCACTAACGTATATATATAACCTTATCATCCTCATATCACTAACGTATATATATAACCTTATCATCCTCATATCACTAACGTTATATACATAACCTTATCATCCTCATATCACTAACGTATATATATATAACCTTATCATCCTCATATCACTAACGTTATATATATAACCTTATCATCCTCATATCACTAACTTATATACATAACCTTATCATCCTCATATCACTAACGTATATATATAACCTTATCATCCTCATATCACTAACGTATATACATAACCTTATCATCCTCATATCACTAACGTATATACATAACCTTATCATCCTCATATCACTAACGTATATATATAACCTTATCATCCTCATATTACTAACGTATATATATAACCTTATCATCCTCATATCACTAACTTATATATATAACCTTATCATCCTCATATCACTAACGTATATACATAACCTTAT
>NC_041332.1:269524-307024 GCF_004354835.1 Perca flavescens
TCCTCATTTCCTGTTCCTTTGCATGTTTGTCACACTTAAGTGTTTCGGAACATCAAACCAATTTAAACAAAAGTCAAGGACAACACAAGTAAACACAAAATGCAATTTGTAAATGAAGGTGTTTATTATTAAAGGAGAAAAAAAATCCAAACCATCATGGCCCTGTGTGAAAAAGTGATTGCCCCCCTTGTTAAAACATACTATAACTGTGGTTGTCCACACCTGAGTTCAATTTCTCTAGCCACACCCAGGCCTGATTATTGCCACACCTGTTCACAATCAAGGCATCACTTAAATAGGAGCTGCTTGACACAGTAAGGTCCACCAGAAGATCCTTAAAAGCTACACATCATGCCGAGACCCAAAGAAATTCAGGAACAATTGAGAAAGAAAGTAATTGAGATCTATCAGTCTGGAAAGGGTTATAAAGCCATTTCCAAAGCTTTGGGAATCCAGCGAACCACAGTGAGAGCCATTATCCACAAATGGCGAAGACATGGAACAGTGGTGAACCTTCCCAGGAGTGGCCGGCCGCCCAAAATTACCCCAAGAGCGCAGCGACGACTCATCCAAGAGGTCACAAAAGACCCCACAACAACGTCCAAAGAACTGCAGGCCTCACTTGCCTCAGTTAAGGTCAGCGTTCATGCCTCCACCATCAGGAAAAGACTGGGCAAAAATGGCCTGCATGGCAGAGTTCCAAGGAGAAAACCACTGCTGAGCAAAAAGAACATCAAAGCTCGTCTCAATTTCTCCAGAACACATCTTGATGATCCCCAAGACTTTTGGGACAACATTCTGTGGACCGATGAGACAAAAAGTGGAACTCTTTGGAAGGTGTGTGTCCAAGTATATCTGGCGTAGAAGGAACACTGCATTTCATAAAAAGAACATTATACCAACTGTAAAATATGGTGGTGGCAGTGTGATGGTCTGGGGCTGTTTTGCTGCTTCAGGACCTGGAAGACTTGCCGTGATAAAAGGAACTATGAATTCTGCTGTCTACCAAGAGATCCTGAAGGAGAATGTCCGACCATCTGTTCGTGTACTCAAGCTGAAACGAACTTGGGTTCTGCAGCAGGACAATGATCCTAAACACACCAGCAAGTCCACCACCGAATGGCTGAAGAAAAACAAAATGAAGACTTTGGAGTGGCCTAGCCAAAGTCCTGACCTGAATCCTATTGAGATGTTGTGGTATGACCTTAAAAAGGCCGTTCATGCTCGAAAACCCTCTAATGTAACTGAATTAGGACAATTCTGCAAAGATGAGTGGGCCAAAATTCCTCCAGGACGCTGTAAAAGCCTCATTGCACGTTATCGCAAACGCTTGGTTGCAGTTGTTGCTGCTAAGGGTGGCCCAACCAGTTATTAGGTTTAGGGGGCAATCACTTTTTCACACAGGGCCATGATGGTTTGGATTTGTTTTCACCTTTAATGATAAACACCTTCATTTACAAATTGCATTTTGTGTTTACTTGTGTTGTCCTTGACTATTGTTTAAATTGGTTTGATGTTCCGAAACACTTAAGTGTGACAAACATGCAAAGGAACAGGAAATGAGGAAGGGGGCAAACACTTTTTCACACCACTGTATGTATATATACTGTATATATGTATATATACAAAAACCGCGACTGAGACACAGATTATATATATAAAAATGTCCAAAGAATGCCTCTAAAACCTGAATAATACCAGACTATCGAACATGTCTTCATCAGAAAATGCTATATTCAGAAAAAGGCTTTATTGGGAATATGCTGTTTAAATGACCTGTATCAAATTCTGAATATTGTCATATTCAGGATAATAGAGGAATACTGGTGTACATGTAAACATACTCAATGACACCAGTGTTTAGTGTGACACCTGGGGCCTGTTTCACAAAAGCAGAATATCTAAATCCAGGATAACTGATAAAGTGAGGCTTGACCTAGTCTAATCTGTGCATCCTGGCTTGGTGCGTTTCATGAAGGCCAAGCCAGGCTGAGGAGGAGAGACTAGGAGCTGAGGAGGAGAGACTAGGAGCTGAGGAGGAGAGACTAGGAGCTGAGGAGGAGAGACTAGGTCAGGCTGAGGAGGAGAGACTAGGAGCTGAGGAGGAGAGACTAGGAGCTGAGGAGGAGAGACTAGGAGCTGAGGAGGAGAGACTAGGTCAGGCTGAGGAGGAGAGACTAGGAGCTGAGGAGGAGAATAAACATTGTTCATACTTTATACAGAGAGAGCAGCAGCTTCTTGTGGAAATATGATGACGTGAAACACATAATTTGAATAAAAAGAAAATAACACGGCTGCTGTAACGAAACGGAGAGAAAGCAGCAGACGATCACGGACCGACTGAATGTATAATCAGACTAAATATAAACATTAACTGACCTCTGCTCTGAATGGAAACATCATAATCAGACAGTTCAATGATTAGGCTACTAATCATTTACACACATTAACAATTGTACTCTTTGCCTTAAAAGTAAGCAGAAGATAATGTTACTCAGGAAATTTACCATGAAGATCAATGTTCTATAACGCTAGAATATGAAGCGTAAATATCTCTTTCACTCTGTTTCTCCCTCTCTCTCATTGGCTAAAATATTAATTTCCTGAGTCATATTAACTTCCACTACTCGCTTTTAATGCAAAGTGTACAGGTGTTCGTTTTTGCAAATGACAAGTGACTCATTGAATGGTTTCAGTTAAGAGCAGTAGTTCATAAATGTATATTTTTAGACTATCATTTAGTCGGTCCGCTATTATCTGTCACGCTTTTTCTCGCGTTTTTTTATTTTTTATAGAGGACGAGTTTCCTTCTCTACATATTATATGCCTTGCTCCCTGGTATATATGGACATACAATAAAGACACTGAAGAAATTGAACTGTAAAATCTAGAAACTATAAAGATAATAAAGTGATAAATTCCATGCACACTATAAACATGAATGGAACAGAGTATATTCATCAGTTATTTCCCCCCAGGCAAAATATAAGGTCAGAAACCATTAAGGTGTCCTCTCCCTGTTGTTACATGAATGTACAGTAGCCTACATCACTAGATAGTTACTGGTCCAGTGAACTAAGACTATAATTTGGGAGGATTGTATAGTTAGGATATGTTCTTAAAATTGTACAATCCTCCCAAATTATAGTCCCAGTTTATTGGACAACACAAATTGTGTGTTAAGAATGCCAAATACAATGCACATGGAAGCAGAACAAACATGATCCTTATTGTTAAAGAGTAAAAAAAGAAATTATAAACTAAAATAATTTAAGGTGCATTGGGGAACTATAGAAATGTACAGCATTGTATGTATTGCCCTTAGTAACAGACTTCATTTAAAACACATTTGAAATGTTATCAGCCTTTTCTAATTATCTCAACAACTGCCATAATATATTCATCAAACTTCTTACAACAATATGAACAGCAGTCTTCATACAGCAATATAACAGTAACAATGACAAATTTATAATTATAAAAAAAAATAATGGTCACAACTTTAAATAATAACAGTACTTAAATGAACAGTAATATGCACCTGTTGTATTTTAATCCAGGCTGATAACAATAAGGTAAAACCACTGCTGAGTGAACAGAAAAGGTTCCAGGATTAAATAAATCCTGGCTGTTAGCCTGGTCAGGAGCAGGCTAGCTGTTAGCCTGGCTGTTAGCCTGGTCAGGACCAGGCTAGCTGCACAGAATAAATCTCCATGGTGATTTATGTGCCTCTGCTTTCGTGAAACCGAGTCAAGGCTAAATTCATCCAGGATAACCAGGAAATCCCGGCTTAATCCCTTATCTTGGTTTTGTGAAACAGGCCCCAGAGGCCTGTACTACGAAGCAAGATCAACTTGTCCTGGATCTCTTTCAGTTATCCAGCTTCACCTAACAACCGCGGTCCCTGTATCACGACGCTGGTTATCAACTAGTTCAGTCAACTCAGGGTTTCCCAATCCAGCGGTGTGCGCGTTCACATAAAAGAGGCGGGGTTTGCGCACCACGACCAATCGCAAACATCTACCACAGCTGCATGTTATATAAGAAGAGCAAATTATAATTCTCCATAAATATGAAGAACACCGACACGGTTTTACAGGGAAAACACAATACAGTCGCTGCTTCCTAAAACAGGAAGGAAAGCTGGCAAAAAAATAAATAAATAGCCGACGCTGTAGATGTTTAAATCTCAACGCTTATTAATATCACTTCCTCATCAGTCAGGACCAAGATCTGACCATAATTACACTTGTGCTTTCCATAAGCTGTCGTTGCTTTAGTCTATTATTTCAGTTGCAACCCTGGCAGTGGGAAGCGATCGTGAGAGCAAATAAAAAATATAAAAACATAATTCAAACCGATGTGCGTATTGGCGACACACGGCTCAAGAAGCCGATATGTAATTCCCTCCCATTAAAATATATAGGCTATATTTCATAAAAAAGCCATGCTAACGGGGTTGTTGGTCTCTAAAAAAAATAAATGTAAATGTTTTAACTTTTATGAGCGCACACCTCTCTCTCTCTCTCGCTCCCTCTCTCTCCCCCCCCTCTCTCTCTCTCTCTCTCTCTCTCTCTCCCTCTCTCTCTCTCTCTCTCTCTCTCTCTCTCCCCCCCCTCTCTCTCTCTCTCTCTCTCTCTCTCCCTCTCTCTCTCTCTCTCCCCCCCTCTCTCTCTCTCTCTCTCTCTCTCTCTCTCTCTCTCTCTCTCTCCCCTCTCTCTCTCTCCCCCTCTCTCTCTCCTCTCTCTCTCTCTCTCCCCCCTCTCTCTCTCTCTCTCTCTCTCTCTCTCTCTCTCTCTCCCTCTCTCTCTCCCCTCTCTCTCTCTCTCTCTCTCTCTCTCTCTCTCTCTCTCTCTCTCTCTCTCTCTCCCTCTCTCTCTCTCCCCTCCTCTCTCTCTCTCTCTCTGCACCGAGCTCCGCCTGATCTTCTTTAAGAACGGTGACGCCATTATCAATCGGCCTATTGATTGGTCAGTAGGCGGTGCTTTTACACCGGTTGACCTCTGATCTCCAACTTAACCTGCTCCTGACCAGGTTAGGTGTTCAGCATGAGTTACCACGGCGATTGAACTCGATAACAACTGATCCACCTTCGTGATACAGAAAATCCTGGATTGAACCTGAAGTTAGCTCGTTAACGCCAAATCCTGCTTCGAAGTACAGGCCTCAGAAATCAGTAAAGGTTTTATTGCCACAATAAATAATATATACAGTACGTGGTGATTGGTGCATACATAAACAAACGTATTAAAGATTCATATGAAATAAACAATAATTACAATACAAAATAACAGTTTTGCATGAGAATAAGAGGCTGAATGGGTTCAGAATGTAACTAATATCATATGTGTAATGTGCAGATGTGAAGGTTAGTGCAGCGTGTAGTGTCTGACTGAGTTTTAGTTCATTGTGATGTAGTTCTACAGTTTTCTCCTCTCTGTTCATCGGGTTAACGGCAGCAGCAGTTTCTCGCTGACTGTCCCAGCATTAGTCCTGTGATTTACAGCGTTAGTCCTGTGATTTACAGCGTTAGAGTCCTTTGATTTACAGCGTTAGAGTCCTGTGATTTACAGCGTTAGAGTCCTGTGATTTACAGCATTAGAGTCCTTTGATTTACAGGGTTAGAGTACTGTGATTTACAGCGTTAGAGTCCTGTGATTTACAGCGTTAGTCCTGTGATTTACAGCGCTAGAGTCCTGTGATTTACAGCGTTAGTCCTGTGATTTACAGCATTAGAGTCCTGTGATTTACAGTATCAGAATCCTGTGATTTACAGCGCTAGAGTCCTGTGATTTACAGCATTAGAGTCATGTGATTTACAGTGTTAGAGTCCTGTGATTTACAGCGTTAGTCCTGTGATTTACAGCGCTAGAGTCCTGTGATTTACAGTATCAGACTCCTGTGATTTACAGCGTTAGTCCTGTGATTTACAGCGCTAGAGTCCTGTGATTTACAGTATCAGAATCCTGTGATTTACAGCGTTAGAGTCCTGTGATTTACAGTGTTAGAGTCCTGTGATTTACAGCGCTAGAGTCCTGTGATTTACAGTATCAGAATCCTGTGATTTACAGCGTTAGACTCCTGTGATTTACAGCGTTAGTCCTGTGATTTACAGCGCTAGAGTCCTGTGATTTACAGCATTAGAGTCCTGTGATTTACAGCGTTAGACTCCTGTGATTTACAGCGTTAGTCCTGTGATTTACAGCGCTAGAGTCCTGTGATTTACCGCGCTAGAGTCCTGTGATTTACAGTATCAGAATCCTGTGATTTACAGCGTTAGAGTCCTGTGATTTACAGTGTTAGAGTCCTGTGATTTACAGCATTAGAGTCCTGTGATTTACAGTATCAGAATCCTGTGATTTACAGCGTTAGTCCTGTGATTTACAGTGTTAGAGTCCTGTGATGTACAGCGTTAGAGTCCTGTGATGTACAATGTTAGAGTCCTGTGATTTACAGCGCTAGAGTCCTGTGATTTACAGCATTAGACTCCTGTGATTTACAGCATTAGTCCTGTGATTTACAGCATTAGAGTCCTGTGATTTACAGCGTTAGTCCTGTGATTTACAGTGTTAGAGTCCTGTGATGTACAACGTTAGAGTCCTGTGATGTACAGCGTTAGAGTCCTGTGATCTACAGCGCTAGAGTCCTGTGATTTACACCATTAGAGTCCTGTGATTTACAGCATTAGAGTCCTTTGATTTACAGCGTTAGACTCCTGTGATTTACAGCGTTAGTCCTGTGATTTACAGTGTTAGAGTCCTGTGATTTACAGCATTAGAGTCCTGTGATTTACAGCGGTAGAGTCCTGTGATTTACAGCGTTAGAGTCCTGTGATTTACAGCATTAGACTCCTGCGATTTACAGTGTTAGACTCCTGTGATTTACAGCATTAGACTCCTGTGATTTACAGTGTTAGAGTTCTGAGATTTACAGTGTTAGACTCCTGTCATGTACAGCGTTATAGTCCTGTCATGTACAGCGTTATAGTCCTGTGATTTACAGCGTTAGAGTCCTGTGATTTACAGCGCTAGAGTCCTGTGATTTACAGCATTAGAGTCCTGTGATTTACAGTGTTAGAGTCCTGTGATTTACAGCGTTAGAGTCCTGAGATTTACAGCGCTAGAGTCCTGTGATTTACAGCATTAGAGTCCTGTGATTTACAGTGTTAGAGTCCTGTGATTTACAGCATTAGACTCCTGTGATTTACAGCGTTAGTCCTGTGATTTACAGCGTTAGAGTCCTTTGATTTACAGCGTTAGACTCCTGTGATTTACAGCGTTAGTCCTGTGATTTACAGCGTTAGAGTCCTGTGATTTACAGCGTTAGTCCTGTGATTTACAGCGTTAGACTCCTGTGATTTACAGCGTTAGTCCTGTGATTTACAGTGTTAGAGTCCTGTGATTTACAGCGTTAGTCCTGTGATTTACAGTGTTAGTGTCCTGTGATTTACAGCGTTAGTCCTGTGATTTACAGTGTTAGAGTCCTGTGATTTACAGCGTTAGTCCTGTGATTTACAGTGTTAGACTCCTGTGATTTACAGCGTTAGTCCTGTGATTTACAGTGTTAGACTCCTGTGATTTACAGCGTTAGTCCTGTGATTTACAGTGTTAGAGTCCTGTGATTTACAGCGTTAGTCCTGTGATTTACAGTGTTAGACTCCTGTGATTTACAGCGTTAGTCCTGTGATTTACAGTGTTAGTGTCCTGTGATTTACAGCGTTAGTCCTGTGATTTACAGTGTTAGAGTCCTGTGATTTACAGCGTTAGTCCTGTGATTTACAGTGTTAGGGTCCTGTGATTTAATCTACCAGCTAGCGTTGCCAATGGTGAGTTCCCAGACCCAACATCTTCCCGTTAAATTTGCTCCTCAATTAAATCAAATCCAAATCGTCTCCCGACAGACTTTAAGATATCAATAAATCGTTGTCAAAAAATAATCAATATAATATTGTATTGTGATATTGTGATTTACAGCCCTAGTGGGAACTGAAACATCCCCAACTAACTGATATCCAATCGAATCGGGACAGAGTTGTTGGTTCTTTGTCTCTGGTACAGGACCGATCAATAATCAGTCTCCTCTCAGTGGACGCCGTCTCCTCAGGTAGATAGTTATGTGTCTTTATGTGCAAATGTGCGTATGTGTAGCGAAAGGTTTATGTATTATGAACAGCTGTTTTACTGACACCTGTGTTGCTGTTATTTGTTCCAGAATGTTTCTGTTACATCAGAATAAAAAGGCTCAACATCTAATACGTGAAGTTGTTATACTTAAAGTAAATAATTTGATCCTTTCTTTCTCGGTCTCGCTTAGTCCTGGTCTCAGACTTGTCCTGGTCTTAGACTAGTCCTGGTCTTAGACTAGTCCTGGTGTTAGACTTGTCTTGGACTTGACTTCAGCCCTGGGTTGATAGTTTCAAAGAAAATATCAGATAAGCTACAACAATACACAAGTAAAGTAAAATGTCACAAGCACTGTTCCAGATGATGACAGCTGGCGGGTTGATGGCCTGAGGAAAACACAACACAAGTACCATAAATACATCTAGATATAAGTATATATTATATATATCATAAATACATCTAGATATAAGTATATATTATATATATCATAAATACATCTAGTTATAAGTATATAGTATACAGCATAAAGACATCTAGATATAAGTATATATTATACTGCAGGTAAAAGTGGAAACACACATTAAAACACGTTAGCATTGAAGCACAGACAGAAACACTGTTATATAACAGACAGAAACTGCTAGTAGCCACAAAGACAAACATAATTCATATTATGCATATATTTATACACATTTATGTTCACAGATTTGTTTCCATTGTCTTGCATTACTATATTAATCTGTTATTGATACACGCTGCTCTGTTTTAATCATGATTTTATGTTATTTATAGCCTCATTTATCAGTTTTTATTGTCTGGTCAGGCGCTATATAAATAAATGTATTCTGATTCTGATTATTAAAGGTGGCCTCCTGCTGCAGCTGCCATGGCGCTGATCTCTCTGGAAGACCTCGACGGATTGGACGATGAGCAACTAGATGATGACATCACAGACAACCCAGAGCCAATGGATGAAGACGAGCGGCTGCTGACACACTGGCAGGCGGTTGCCAGCACGCACCATGTGTCTGTTCCTCCAGGTGAGGGACGGGGCTTACAGTGGATGGGTGTGGTGTATATGTGAGGGGCGGGGCTTAGTCAGTCCACCCTAACCCTAACCCTGAGAGTTGCGCCTAAAAATAATGTTTGTGTCTGTCCGACTCAGAGTATTTCAACTGTTAAACAACTTTTCAAAAGCACATTTAGACATAAAGTTGAAGAGATAGTTCAGATGTTTTATGTTGTAAGAGGCACACAGACTAACTAAACGATGGAGGCAGCTATAGAGCAGCAACTCTCATCATGTGAGGTGGAGCACTTCCTGGTCAGCTGACCGTTAGCATCATATTTTAACTTCCTGTATCTGTGTTGAAGATATGACTGGACCCATACAGGAAATGACCAACAACCAGCAGAGGGAGCCAATCCCCTTCACCCCAGTGTCCTGCCACGAGAAGGTAAAGACTGAACACACTCTAACAGACTCTAATAGATTATAGATTTTTAACAGACTGTCTCTGTCTCTCAGATGGGTGAGATTCTGTATAAATGTCTCTGTCTCTCAGATGGGAGAGGTTTTGTATAAATGTCTGTGTCTCAGATGGGAGAGGTTCTGTATAAATGTCTGTCTCTCATATGGGTGAGGTTTTATATAAATGTCTGTGTCTCAGATGGAAGAGTTTCTGTATAAATGTCTGTGTCTCAGATGGCTGAGGTTGTGTATATATATGTCTCTGTGTCTCAGATGGGAGAGGTTCTGTATAAATGTATCTGTGTCTCAGATGGGAGAGGTTCTGTATAAATGTCTCTGTGTCTCAGATGGGAGAGGTTGTATATATATATATACAACCTTTTTCTGGAAAACTGTTCGCCACCTCAGGAGGGGGAAGCGGGGAACCATCCAAGCTGTGTACAGTAAGGATGGGACACTGTTGACCTCAACTGAGGAGGTAATAGGGCGGTGGAAGGAGCACTTTGAGGAACTCCTGAATCCGACTAATACGCCCTCTATGTTAGAGGCAGAGCTGGAGGATAATGGGGGATTGTCGTCGATTTCCCAGGCGGAAGTCACTGATGTAGTCAAACAACTACACAGTGGCAAAGCCCCGGGGATTGATGAGATCCGTCCAGAAATGCTCAAGGCTCTGGGTGTGGAGGGGCTGTCCTGGTTGACACGCCTTTTCAACATTGCGTGGAAGTCTGGGACGGTGCCAAAGGAGTGGCAGACTGGGGTGGTGGTTCCCCTTTTTAAAAAGGGGGACCAGAGGGTGTGTGCCAATTATAGGGGTATCACACTTCTCAGCCTCCCTGGTAAAGTCTACTCCAAGGTGCTGGAAAGGAGGGTTCGGCCGATAGTCGAACCTCGGGTTGAGGAGGAACAATGCGGATTCCGTCCCTGGTCGTGGAACAACGGACCAGCTCTTCACTCTCGCAAGGATCCTGGAGGGAGCCTGGGAGTATGCCCAACCGGGTCTACATGTGTTTTGTGGATTTGGAGAAGGCGTATGACCGGGTCCCCGGGAGATACTGTGGGAGGTGCTGCGGGAGTATGGGGTGAGGGGGTCTCTTCTCAGGGCCATCCAATCTCTGTACAACCAAAGCGAGAGCTGTGTCCGGGTTCTCGGTAGTAAGTCGGACTCGTTTCAGGTGAGGGTTGGCCTCCGCCAGGGCTGCGCTTTGTCACCAATCCTGTTTGTAGTATTTATGGACAGGATATCGAGGTGTAGTCAGGGTGGGGAGGGGTTGCAGTTTGGTGGGCTGGGGATCTCATCGCTGCTCTTTGCAGATGATGTGGTCCTGATGGCATCATCGGCCTGCGACCTTCAGCACTCACTGGATCGGTTCGCAACCGAGTGTGAAGCGGTTGGGATGAGGATCAGCACCTCTAAATCTGAGGCCATGGTTCTCAGCAGGAAACCGATGGAATGCCTTCTCCAGGTAGGGAATGAGTCCTTACCCCAAGTGAAGGAGTTCAAGTACCTTGGGGTTGTGCTCGAGTGAGGGACAATGGAGCGGAGATTGGTCGGAGAATCGGGCGCAGCGGTGCGGTATTGCATTCAATCTATCGCACCGTTGTGACGAAAAGAGAGAGCTTAGCCAGAAGGCAAAGCTCTCGATCTACCGGTCAGTTTTCGTTCCTACCCTCACCTATGGTCATGAAGGCTGGGTCATGACCGAAAGAACGAGATCCAGGGTACAAGCGGCTGAAATGGGTTTCCTCAGGAGGGTGGCTGGCATCTCCCTTAGAGATAGGGTGAGAAGCTCAGTCATCCGTGAGGAGCTCGGAGTAGAGCCGCTGCTCCTTTGCGTCGAAAGGAGCCAGTTGAGGTGGTTCGGGCATCTGGTAAGGATGCCCCCTGGGCGCCTCCCTAGGGAGGTGTTCCAGGCACGTCCAGCTGGGAGGAGGCCTCGGGGAAGACCCAGGACTAGGTGGAGGGATTATATCTCCAACCTGGCCTGGGAACGCCTCGATCCCCAGTCGGAGCTGGTTAATGTTGCTCGGGAAAGGGAAGTTTGGGGTCCCCTGCTGGAGCTGCTCCCCCCGCGACCCAACACCGGATAAGCGGACGAAGATGGATGGATGGATGGATGGATGGATGGATGGATATATATATATATATATATATATGTCTGTGTCTCAGATGGGAGAAGTTCTGTATAAATGTATGTCTCAGATGGGAGAGGTCTCTGTGTCTGATAGGAGAGGTTCTGTATAAATGTATCTGTGTCTCAGATGGGAGAGGTTCTCTATAAATGGCTCTGTCTCAGATGGGAGAGGTTGTATATATATGTCTGTGTCTCAGATGGGAGAGGTTGTATATATAGGTCTCTGTGTCTCAGATGGGAGAGGTTCTGTATAAATGTCTCTGTCTCAGATGGGAGAGGTTCTGTATAAATGTCTCTGTGTCTCAGATGGGAGAGGTTCTGTACGAGGAGCGCTGCGTTCCCGCCGGTCACTGGGCCACTGTGACTAAAGGAGAAGATCTGTACGAGCAGAGCATCTCGATGGGCTTCATGAAGCTGATGCGCTTTATCTGCAAAGAAAACTCTGCAGGTATCGTAACAATCGTCATCATCATACAATGTTATTATCTTAAGGAAAAAGATGAAGTGTATATTTGGGGATGACAGTCAGTATTGATCAGTGTGTATTGATCGCTTCTGTAGGCAGATACTTGGGGATAACAGTCAGTATTGATCAGTGTGTTTTGATCGTTTCTGTAGGCAGATATTTGGGGATAACAGTCAGTACTGATCAGTGTGTTTTGATCGTTTCTATAGGCAGATATTTGGGGATGACGGTGCCGGTGATGAATCACATCCGCATCAAGCCGGACGGAAACACGTTTGAGAAAGACGTCCAGACGTCCATCTTCCTGCCGGCGGAGTTCCAGCCAGATCCTCCCAGACCCTCCGACCCCGACATCACCATCGTCTACCGAGAGCCAATCAGAGTCGTCGCCAGGTCAGAACCACAGCGTTTTTCTGCTCTGTGATTGGCTGTCAGTATGTTGATGTGTTTCTGCTCTGTGATTGGCTGTCAGGACGTTGATGTGTTTCTGCTCTGTGATGGGCTGTCAGTAAGTTGATGTGTTTCTGCTCTGTGATTGGCTGTCAGTATGTTGATGTGTTTCTGCTCTGTGATTGGCTGTCAGGACGTTGATGTGTTTCTGCTCTGTGATGGGCTGTCAGTAAGTTGATGTGTTTCTGCTCTGTGATTGGCTGTCAGGACGTTGATGTGTTTCTGCTCTGTGATTGGCTGTCAGGATGTTGATGTGTTTCTGCTCTGTGATTGGCTGTCAGGACGTTCTTCGGGACGACCACGGAGCAGACGCTGAGCGCTCAGATCGCCGTGCTGTGGGAGATTTTGGGCGCCGGCGCCGACGTCTGCAGAGACGGCTACATGGTGGCGGTGTACGAGAACCCCGGCATTCCTCGCCGCCGGAACGAGATCTGGTTCCTCCGACGCAACCTGTAGACTTCCCATCATGCTCTGCTCCTCCTGTGATTGGCTGCTTCGCTATCTGCTTACTTCCTGTAGCTTCCACAGTTTCTTTTTTCATGTCATTGACGCTAATGCTCCGAGTGTCTGAGATCGGAAGTCGTACTTTCAGACTTCAGTTTGTCTGAATGTTGACTGTAACCATGACAAGAAACACGGCCGCTACTCGGAGGATATGCTGACTGTTCGGACTCGGAGACTCTAAACTCTTTCTTTCAGAGCTGCAGTATCACTTTATATAGTATATATAACTTAACGATACATAAACACATATTAAAGTGTTCTCAACAAACTGCTTGTTGAGTTTAAAACTAATGAAAGGAAATAATTTCTAACTTTCTTTACCTGAACAAATTCAACATTGAATTGAATATTAAAAAGAACGACAGTTACATTTTAAAGTTCAGTTTTCTAAAGATATATTCTCTCAACTAACACAAATCTAAGAGTGCGTTTCGGGAGGACGATAACAAACTATATATACATATATATATATATATATATTAGTGCTGTCAAACGATTAAAATATTTAATCGCATTAATGTCATAGTTAACTCACAATTAATCGCAATTAATCGCACATTTTTATCTATTTTAATGTTTTCGTCCCATAATATTTTCTCATTTTAATGCTCTTATCAACATGGAAAAGTGGATTGGCTTTCTTTGTGCAAATTATTTTTTTATTGAAATGAAAATTTATTTATTTGAAACAGGGACAATGCACAAATAAACATTAAACTTGTTAAACAAGATAATACTGTATGTCTTGGGCCAGGTTATAGCAACAATTGCTAATTTCCACCTGTAGTCGCTGGGCAGGTAAACAACAAGGTAAAACCAGGTAAAACAACATTGGCATATATATACACTACCGGTCAAAAGTTTGGGGTCACTTAGAAATTTTCATTCCACTCCATTCCAGACACAATACCTGCTGAGATCAGTTGTATTGTTTTTTTAATCAGAACAGCAGTTTTCAGATTACATTACGTGCTTACATAATTGCTAAAGGGTTCTCAACTGTTGTAGAAAGAAGTGGCTGAAGAAATGCTTGAAATCCATGTTTTTTGGTCTAAACGTCATACTCAAATTAAAAGTAGTACAGCTCCCATATACTTTGACACTCAGGGGTATGCCTGATATCATTGGAAAGGAAACATTCTCAAGTTTTTGTTACAAGCGTCAGGGCGATTCTAGGCCTTACTGACACAGAGTTACAGAGACTAGAATGGAGGTGTTTTATTTCCGTCCAAGTCATACATCTGTAAAGTGATTAGAATACACTGCTGTAAACACATTTGACAGGTGACAGACGCCACAGGACATTAGCCACATGTCTCAGCTTACTACAGAAACAATCCAGACACCAAAAGACTCAAAAAAGGGATTTTATATGATTTCTTTCTACAGATATGTCTGTGCGTTTTTTTATTTCCATTTGAAAAGTGCAAAGAAAAAAGCCCAAAAACTACAAAATACAACAATTCTCAAATACACAAACACACCCACATCAATCACCTTTCCAATGATATCAGGCACACCCCAGAGTGTCAAAGTATATGGGAGCTGTACCACTTTTAATTTGGGTATGACGTTTAGACCAAAAAACATGGATTTCAAGCATTTCTTCAGCCACTTCTGTCTACAACAGTTGAGAACCCTTTAGCAATTATGTAAGCAAATAATGTAATCTGAAAACTGCTGTTCTGATTAAAAAAACAATGCAACTGATCTCAGCTGGTATTCTGTCTGGAATGGAGTGGAATGGAAATTTCTAAGGGACCCCAAACTTTTGACCGGTAGTGTATATATATATATACGTAGTGTTCAATTTCACACTTGGAGCTAATAATCTGTCACACAATGTGTGTTACATTATGTGACAGATTATTAGCTCTATAAGTTTAGCTCTATTTTCCATTGCAGATAGTACTGCCTCATGCCTGAGGCGAGCGTGGCTGGTCGTTATAGCGACTGCCGTGGGCGTAGCTTGGTAGCGTTGCATTTCTCCATAGACAGTTTCCCCGACTCATTTCCTGGTTGTCCTTCTCCATAAACTCAAGGAGTGGGTTAACTTCTCCTGCTCCAGGTTTCCCACCGTGGTCAGAAAGAACAGAGGAGACTCTTTGGTTCTCTCACTAGGACTCTAGAGTCACTACTCGCTCTGAAGAGAATCACCATCACTCTCTCACCCACTTTACCACACACACACACTCACTAGGACTCTAGAGTCACTACTCGCTCTGAAGAGAATCACCATCACTCTCTCACCCACTTTACCACACACACACACTCACTAGGACTCTAGAGTCACTACTCACCCCGAAGCTAATCGCCGTGACGAGCCTACTACCTACACGGCTCACAAGCCCAACAAGTGTGTGCGGCCGCGGTGTGTGTCTGTTTTGTTTCCGGTCTGTGAAATACCCGCCCTTCAATCACTGCTATTGGCCAGGCGTCCAAGGTAACGTAACCCCATTGGTTCAGGTCCTATCCCCTGACCAATCAGCTATCCTAACCTGAACCACTCAGGGTGAAATGCCTAACCGCAACCAATCGAGCTGCTTCGTAGGGCGGGTCTTGGTGGGGCCATAGTGGGATTTGTAATTTTTCTGGTCTAGCTAGATCCGAAAGAACGTTAATCTCGCGATAAAAAAATTGATGGCATTAAAATGAGTTTGCGTTAATGCTGTTAACGCGTTAACGGCAAACTCATTTTAATGCCCTAATATATATAAATATATTATTAGGGCTGTCAAAATTAACGCGTTAATTTTTGCGTTAATAATTAATAGTTTTAATATTTAACTCGTTAAAAAAAAATTAACGAAATTAACGCAGCTGTGTTTGTTTACTTCTTCTACTTATGTGGCGGCTGAGAAACGTAATACGTCTCCATAACACCAGGCGGCGCTACTCTGTATTGTTGCCCAAGTAATGAAAACCGGCAGCTGATTGGACGAACGTGTCACATGGGTTTTCTCCGGATATTGAGAGCCAGACTGTCATGGCGGCCGTTCAGAATACGATCTCATATTGTACTAAAATAGTTCACTGAAACATGTTTCTGGAAACATTTTAAGAGAGAAATAGGCCGTGCAGTTGCTGAATCTGTCTTCATTTCAGATCAACAAAGGTCAGTTTAGAAGATTTTCGTCAGATTTTGAGAGACACCTCACTCCGCTCGCCATTTCCGGGTGAGTCCCGACTGCCCTGCCGGCGACTGAACAGATGAATTGAACTCTTGGCTCGTTGGAGATGAACCAAACTCTTGGCTCGTTGGAGATGAACCGAACTCTCGGCTCGTTGGAGATGAACTGAACTCTCGGCTCGTTGGAGATGAATTGAACTCTCGGCTCTTTGGAGATGAACTGAACTCTCGGCTCGTTGGAGATGAATTGAACTCTCGGCTCGTTGGAGATGAACTGAACTCTCGGCTCGTTGGAAATGAATTGAACTCTCGGCTCGTTGGAGATGAACTGAACTCTCGGCTCGTTGGAGATGAACTGAACTCTCGGCTCGTTGGAGATGAATTGAACTCTCGGCTCGTTGGAGATGAACCGAACTCTCGGCTCGTTGGAGATGAACCGAACTCTCGGCTCGTTGGAGATGAACCGAACTCTCGGCTCGTTGGAGATGAATTGAACTCTCGGCTCGTTGGAGATGAACTGAACTCTCGGCTCGTTGGAGATGAACTGAACTCTCGGCTCGTTGGAGATGAACTGAACTCTCGGCTCGTTGGAGATGAACCGAACTCTCGGCTCGTTGGAGATGAACCGAACTCTCGGCTCGTTGGAGATGAACCGAACTCTCGGCTCGTTGGAGATGAACCGAACTCTCGGCTCGTTGGAGATGAACTGAACTCTCGGCTCGTTGGAGATGAACTGCTCCTCGCCTGTAAAGTAGACGAGAGCAGGCGACAGCAGCCGGGACGGGGACAGTTTGTAGCCGTTTCAGCAGCCTTCAGCAGGACTAAATAAGCCGAATTGTTGCTGCTGTTGTTCTGAAAGATATTAAACATTCTGAACTTAGCAGAACCTTTCCTTGTTTGATTTTTTTCTTCATATTTGCAAAGTTAAGTGATTTAGCATTTAAATATCCATTGTTATAAGCTTCAGTTTCAATTTAAAAAAGCAATTAATCGCGATTAATTACAGCAAATTGTGCAATTAATTAGTTAATTTTTTTTAATCGATTGACAGCCCTAATATATATATTTATGTATATATATGTGTGTGTATATATGTATGAGATTTAGTGCAGCTGTAGTTTCTGTGTTCACACAGATCCATCAGTGAGTAAAGTTCTTTATGAGCGTTAACACGACTCTCCAGTCAGCTTTAACGTTAGCTGACTCGTTCACGAAGGTTGAAATATGCCTCCAGCTGACATGGGGGTTAAATGCAATCCATAAATAAACATAGAAGTATTTATAGTGCGGTAGGTGTGTAGTGGATGCTGACTGGAAGCAGTAAAATGACTTGGTTTTGGGGTTTATTTAGCTGCTGAAAAGAGACGAGATGAAACCACAGCGGCGCTTATCTGCGTTTGTCTTTCAGAGTTTCTGCTGAACGTTTCACTCTTTTCTCAGCAGAACTATTCCGGACTAAACTCTTCTTCAATCCTCTTCGTCTCCAAAGCTGAACGCTGCCGTTGGCCTCTCCACATCTTCTTAACCATTTCTCGCTTCTCTTAAAGGTGCACTATGACTTCCTGCATGATGTCACTTCTGTTGACGTTCCCAGTAAATACCAAACAAAACAGAGCAAGCTCGCCCCTCCCCCCATGTCTCCGTAACCGTCATGACTAACTGTCACTAAGCCCCACCCCCTCCCCCAACCATCTTGTTGGTTATTGGCTGGTACGTGGTGTGTTGTATTTTGGTGCACAGCCTGTGCCCCTAGTGTTTGTTTGAGGTTTACGAGCCCTGTGTTGTCTCCAGAGACCGGGCTTTTTCACGGTGTGTTCAGGGACCAGGCAGAGATGACTACCATTTGAGACTAAAATGACACCATGCTGAAACCATGCAGGAACTCATCGTGCACCTTTAGTGTTTATGTTGCTTCAACGTTTTTGTCGCCCTTCTCTTCACCGTCGGTCAGTTTCTTTTTGGGATTTTAGTCTTTCTGTTGTTGCAACGTCCTCTTCGTCTCCAAAGATGAAGCTGCCGTTTCCTTTCTCAGCGGTGACATTAAACACATCACTACAGCTTCTGGCCGACAGTTGCTGAGCAACACACCAGCGTTTAGTTAACACACTGAGAAACCTGAGAGAGTTCTGAGGAGCTGAATTAGCTTTGGATCAACTCGAATGTAACGGACCTTCACTCGTATAAAACACTCAGGCTGCAGTTTTCATCAAGAACTTTTCTAACTCGTCTCTTAATAAACAGCTGGCGCTAACGCTATACGATAACGATTATATCTAAACACGTTTCAATATAAAATATGTGAATCTAAGTTAGTTTCCCCAAATAATGAGTTAGTTTTGGGAGAAATGAGCTTCCGGACGTGTGAGTTCTGGAGAGTAAAAGCTGGCGGTTGGTGCTTGACTCTAAGCAGCTTTGAAAGCTTTATATATAAACACGGACGGTACGATATTATTTAAATCTTTTGATGCGTAAGAAGCTTTTTGAGGCTTTAGTGTCGAAGCTGCTCCGATTCGGCTGCGACATTAAAGGGGTGATAGAATGCAAAACTGATTTTACCCTGTCATAGTTGAATAACGACAGTTCGGTGGGTAAATAGGACATACATAGAAGCTCAAAGTCCCACTGACACCCCTTTACTATGAACAGCGGGCAAATCCCAACAAAGCTGGAAGTTGACGTCAACCTCCCAAAAACCGGAACCTTTGTCAGCCCATGGGTGTTTACATAGGCTACACAACTGACATGAGATCAGGTAGAACATTTACATAGGCTACACAACTGACCTGAGATCAGGTAGTACATTTACATAGGCTACACAACTGACCTGAGATCAGGTAGAACATTTACATAGGCTACACAACTGACCTGAGATCAGGTAGAACATTTACATAGGCTACACAACTGACCTGAGATCAGGTAGAACATTTACATAGGCTACACAACTGACCTGAGATCAGGTAGTACATTTACATAGGCTACACAACTGACCTGAGATCAGGTAGAACATTTACATAGGCTACACAACTGACCTGAGATCAGGTAGTACATTTACATAGGCTACACAACTGACCTGAGATCAGGTAGAACATTTACATAGGCTACACAACTGACCTGAGATCAGGTAGAACATTTACATAGACTACACAACTGACCTGAGATCAGGTAGTACATTTACATAGGCTACACAACTGACCTGAGATCAGGTAGTACATTTACATAGGCTAAACAACTGACCTGAGATCAGGTAGAACATTTACATAGGCTACATAACTGACCTGAGATCAGGTAGAACATTTACATAGGCTACACAACTGACCTGAGATCAGGTAGAACATTTACATAGGCTACACAACTGACCTGAGATCAGGTAGAACATTTACATAGGCTACACAACTGACCTGAGATCAGGTAGAACATTTACATAGGCTACACAACTGACCTGAGATCAGGTAGTCTTCTGAATCTAGGTCACGCAAACGATGTATAACTTTGCATTGAGACCTGCTGTCGAGTCTCCCATGTGTTTCTATGTAGTTTGCTCAAACCAATCAGCACGCAGCTCATTCTGAATATTCATGAGCATACCATATTTAGAAGAAAAACTCTTGTTACAAATAGAGCCATATTCACAGGGTAGTTAAGGGCCTAATAAAATACATTACATACCTCATTAGGAGACCATAAGGAACAGTGTAAAATACTCTATATAATCATTCTATCACCCCTTTAAGTTTAAAGTTACAGTTTAATGAGAGAATATTTTTGTAAATGTTTGGAATAATGACGGTTATTATAAATCTAAGATATATAAACATATACATATGTTAAACATGTTTGTAAAAGTGTTGGGTCCCTTTGTGGTTCCGTATAATCCGCATGTTAAACCGGTTTCATCCTGTTTTTATCTTCTGATATTTGATGCAGAGATGGGGACTCGAGTCTCTAACAGCTGACTTCAGACTTGACTTGCGACTCGAGCTTCGAGACTCGTCAACAACCTGTTTTCATGCAATTATTGCTTTTTAAATCTAAATGTATTCATGGATTTGTATTTTCTTTTATTGGTGCATATACGTTGGGGAAACGTATGACGAGCTGCATGTCCCCTGCCCTTTGCCATAATGTGCAACGTAACACATGAGTTATGTCTTATGTGCGCGCGATCACATAAAAAAAATACATTGACGATGGCGACACCAAGTCCTCGTGGAGTTGTGCCTTTTGTCGTTAGCTTTGCTTTCAATAACTTGGTAAACAGCAGCAGTAAGAGAACAGCTACATGCAAGGTGTGTGGCACCAAGATAAATGATGCCAGATCGTCATCTCTGATTTGATGTGAAACTTCTTAAAAAGAGACCAAACTGATATGAGTTTCATTTACTTCCTGTTTATTTTGACTGTTAAATAGTTTTATCGTTGTTTTCTCCTTCTGATTTAACATTTGTGTTGGAAATAAAATCTGATTTTAAAGGGACACCAGTCTGAAGTCTGTTTGCTGTCTAACGACCCTTGTGCTGCACGAATTGGCTGCTGGAGGGAGCGCACCCATTGGCTGATTTACTACCAAGACTTCAGTCTCGTCTGAATGTCCAGACGGAAACACACTGACTCAGCAGATCCTGAAGCTTTTTTAAGTCACTTTTTATTAGTGAGATAACTCATCACCTCATTTGTTACACTATTAGACTCATATGTTTACTTAGACAACACATTTTCATATATATTCCATCCGTCTCTATCTGTCTCTAACTAGAGATGTTCTGATACCGGTATCTAAAAAGGTATCGGTGAGTCCTGGAGTTGATGCACCGATCTGATACGTATTTTAACCCTGAATAAAATATACTCTAAAGTAGTTTATTCATGTTCTTTTTCTGTTATGACTCGCTGTCAAACTGAACAATAACTAAGTTCTGCTGCGTTCAGTGACAGGCATTCATAACAACCAGACTGATGACAGTTTAGTCCCTGAAGAGTTCACTCCACAGACTCAGTATTTCACCGTTATCAACAGATTAGTCTCTCATTGCCAGACCTTCCGCCACAGCGCTGCCAAATAGTTTCAGGAAGGAACTTGTTTTGATGGAACATGTACGTTCAAAAGTAGTTTTAATCATGCAACAGAAATCTCAGATTGGGCAGATAGTCTAGCTAGCTGTCTGGATTTACCCTGCACAGATCTGAGGAGCAGTTAACCATAGTCCTCACAAATCCACCAGAGGTTAGAACCCCGACACAGAGACAGAGGAAGGGGACACACATCTGGCCTAAAAATCCCTGATTTATAAACTACAGGACATTAGTCTGATATATAAACTACTGGACATTAGTCTGATATATAAACTACAGGACATTAGTCTGAGATATAAACTACAGGACATTAGTCTGAGATAGTAACTACTGGTCATTAGTCTGATATATAAACTACAGGACATTAGTCTGATATATAAACTACAGGACATTAGTCTGAGATATAAACTACTGGACATTAGTCTGAGATATTAACTACTGGACATTAGTCTGATATATAAACTACTGGACATTAGTCTGATATATAAACTACTGGACATTAGTCTGAGATATTAACTACTGGACATTAGTCTGATATTAACTACTGGACATTAGTCTGATATATAAACTACAGGACATTAGTCTGAGATATAAACTACAGGACATTAGTCTGAGATATAAACTACAGGACATTAGTCTGAGATAGTAACTACTGGTCATTAGTCTGATATATAAACTACAGGACATTAGTCTGATATATAAACTACAGGACATTAGTCTGAGATATAAACTACTGGACATTAGTCTGAGATATTAACTACTGGACATTAGTCTGATATATAAACTACTGGACATTAGTCTGATATATAAACTACTGGACATTAGTCTGATATATAAACTACTGGACATTAGTCTGAGATATTAACTACTGGACATTAGTCTGATATTAACTACTGGACATTAGTCTGATATATAAACTACTGGACATTAGTCTGATATATAAACTACAGGACATTAGTCTGATATATAAACTACTGGACATTAGTCTGAGATAGTAACTACTGGACATTAGTCTGAGATATAAACTACAGGACATTAGTCTGAGATAGTAACTACTGGTCATTAGTCTGAGATATTAACTACTGGACATTAGTCTGAGATATAAACTACAGGACATTAGTCTGATATTAACTACTGGACATTAGTCTGATATTAACTACAGGACATTAGTCTGATATTAACTACAGGACATTAGTCTGAGATATAAACTACAGGACATTAGTCTGAGATAGTAACTACTGGTCATTAGTCTGAGATATTAACTACTGGACATTAGTCTGAGATATAAACTACAGGACATTAGTCTGATATTAACTACTGGACATTAGTCTGATATTAACTACTGGACATTAGTCTGATATTAACTACTGGACATTAGTCTGATGTATAAACTACAGGACATTAGTCTGATATATAAACTACAGGACATTAGTCTGATATATAAACTACTGGACATTAGTCTGAGATATAAACTACTGGACATTAGTCTGAGATATTAATTACTGGACATTAGTCTGATATATTAACTACTGGACATTAGTCTGATATTAACTACAGGACATTAGTCTGATATTAACTACTGGACATTAGTCTGATATTAACTACAGGACATTAGTCTGAGATATAAACTACAGGACATTAGTCTGAGATAGTAACTACTGGTCATTAGTCTGAGATATTAACTACTGGACATTAGTCTGATATATAAACTACTGGACATTAGTCTGATATATAAACTACAGGACATTAGTCTGATATTAACTACTGGACATTAGTCTGAGATATAAACTACAGGACATTAGTCTGATATATAAACTACTGGACATTAGTCTGAGATAGTAACTACTGGACATTAGTCTGAGATATTAACTACTGGACATTAGTCTGAGATATTAACTACTGGACATTAGTCTGAGATATAAACTACAGGACATTAGTCTGATATATAAACTACAGGACATTAGTCTGAGATATTAACTACTGGACATTAGTCTGAGATATAAACTACAGGACATTAGTCTGATATTAACTACTGGACATTAGTCTGACATTAACTACAGGACATTAGTCTGAGATAGTAACTACTGGACATTAGTCTGAGATATTAACTACTGGACATTAGTCTGAGATATTAACTACTGGACATTAGTCTGATATTAACTACTGGACATTAGTCTGATATATTAACTACTGGACATTAGTCTGAGATATAAACTACAGGACATTAGTCTGATATTAACTACTGGACATTAGTCTGATATATTAACTACTGGACATTAGTCTGAGATATAAACTACAGGACATTAGTCTGATATTAACTACTGGACATTAGTCTGAGATATAAACTACTGGACATTAGTCTGATATATAAACTACTGGACATTAGTCTGAGATATTAACTACAGGACATTAGTCTGATATTAACTACTGGACATTAGTCCGAGATATTAACTACTGGACATTAGTCTGAGATATAAACTACTGGACATTAGTCTGAGATATTAACTACTGGACATTAGTCTGAGATATTAACTACAGGACATTAGTCTGATATTAACTACTGGACATTAGTCTGAGATATTAACTACTGGACATTAGTCTGAGATATAAACTACTGGACATTAGTCTGAGACATGAAGAGGAAATATTAAATTAAATCACGCGTCTGTTGGAGGGAAAGAGAACAATCCGACGTGGAACCAAAACAACTTTATTTACAAAATGAGACTTACAGTCGTTTTCAGCAAATTAAGAAACACTTAAAAAAAAAAAGACAGGAAACAGGAAGTCAAATGGGCAGGGCTCCGATGTGATGTCATCCAGATCAGATCAGATCGGCCACTGGGGAGAGAAAACAAACGTGGTCAGAGGAGAGAGATGTGCGTCAGCGTGAAATGGCAGCGTGTGATTGGCCGTACCGTTCATGGGCATCTCGTCGATCTGCGTGGAGTAGTACTGCTCGATGTCTCTAAGGATCCGGATGTCGTCGTTCTTCACAAAGTTGATGGCCACGCCCTTACGGCCGTACCGCCCCGACCGGCCAATCCTGGAGGGTTTACAGACACACCAATCAGCTGTTAGACGCCTCCTGCTGGCTGTAAACAGTCAGTCCTAGCCCCGCCCCCAGACACTATGCCCCGCACATCACTTACACAACTTAAACTGTCTTTAAATATTTAACTTTTTTAATCAGGTTCTCTTTGGACTCAAAACTGAATTGATATTATGGATCAAATAGTGACAGAATTCATCATCTCCCTTTTACTTTCATGTGGATGTGGGACTAGTTTGCGTGGAGGGATACGTACCTGTGGACGTGGGACTAGTTTGTGTGGAGGGATATGTACCTGTGGATGTGGGACTAGTTTGTGTGGAGGGATATGTACCTGTGGACGTAGGACTAGTTTGTGTGGAGGGATACGTACCTGTGGACGTGGGACTAGTTTGTGTGGAGGGATACGTACCTGTGGATTTGGAACTAGTTTATGTGAAGGGATATGTACCTGTGGATTTGGAACTAGTTTGTGTGGAGGGATACGTACCTGTGGACGTGGGACTAGTTTATGTGAAGGGATATTTACCTGTGGACGTGGGACTATTTGTGTGGAGGGATATGTACCTGTGGATGTGGGACTAGTTTGTGTGGAGGGATATGTACCTGTGGATGTAGAGCTCTCTGTTGTTGGGCAGGTCGTAGTTTATGATCAGAGAAACTTGAGGAACGTCTAAACCTCGCGCCCAAACATCTGTAGAGATCAACACGCGGCTGGAAACACAAACATAAACAAATGCATAAACAACATTGTATGTTGTTACTTTACGTGTTGGTTAATGATGCCCGTTCTCTCCAGATCTAATGTTGTTGCGTTAGTGTCAACAGTTATCTGATGATGTTGTCTTAGTGTCGATAGTTATCTGATGTGTTAGTGTCGATAAAGTTATCTGATGATGTGTTCATGTCGATAAAGTTATGATGTTGCGTTAGTGTCGATAAGGTTACTGGATGTTGTTGTGTTAGTGTCGATAAAGTTATCTGATGTGTTTGTGTCGATAAAGTTATCTGATGTTGTTGTTGTTGTGTTTGTGTTGATAAAGTTCTGATGAGGCTATGTTAGTGTTGATAAAGTTATGGGATGATGTTGTTGTTGTTGTGTTGATAAAGTTACCTGGCTCCAGATCTGAACTCCTTCATGATGGACTCCCTCTCTTTCTGCGGCATGTCTCCGTGCATTGAAGACACCGTGAAGTTGGCCTCTCGCATCTTCTCCGTCAGCCAGTCCACCTGAAACACACCGAGACTCAGTCTCCCAGAAGGCTTTGCTGCCCCACGGCCCTTACATAAACAATACAAGAAGTCTACTAACAGGGTTCCTCAGGGCTCTCAGTTACATTTAACTTACCGCCATGAAATATCAGTGTGGACTTCAAACCAGAGAAAACTAGTTTTTATAGTAACGGTACCGGAACAGTGTGTTTGGACTCTAATAACATGAGAGAAAACTAGTAACGGTACTAACAGTGTGTTTGGACTCTAATAACATGAGAGAAAACTAGTAACGGTACCTAACCGTGTGTTTGGACTCTAATAACATGAGAGAAAACTAGTAACGGTACCAGAACAGTGTGTTTGGACTCTAATAACATGAGAGAAAACTAGTAACGGTACCAGAACAGTGTGTTTGGACTCTAATAACATGAGAGAAAACTAGTAACGGTACCAGAACAGTGTGTTTGGACTCTAATAGCATGAGAGAAAACTAGTAACGGTACCTAACCGTGTGTTTGGACTCTAATGGCGTTTTCCCATTATATGGTACCTGCTCGACTCGCCATCAGTTTTCCATTGCAGATTTTAGTATCGCCTCAGCGTGGCTGGTCGTCATAGTGACTGCCGTGGGCGTGGCTTAGTAGCTTGCTTTCCCATTGACATATCCCCGACGCATTTCCTGGTTCTCCGTCTCCGTAAACAACATGATATCAAAGCGATAGTTAACGTTTACTGCTAGATTTCCCACCGTGGTCACATATATATGACTCTAGAGTCGCTACTCGCTTTGTTTCTCTCACATATATATGACTCTAGAGTCACTACTCGCTTTGTTTCTCTCACATATATATGACTCTAGAGTCACTACTAAACTTTGTTTCTCTCACATATATATGACTCTAGAGTCGCTACTAAACTTTGTTTCTCTCACATATATATGACTCTAGAGTCGCTACTAAACTTTGTTTCTCTCACATATATATGACTCTAGAGTCCCTACTAAACTTTGTTTCTCTCACATATATATGACTCTAGAGTCCTACTACTTTGTTTCTCTCACATATATATGACTCTAGAGTCGCTACTGTTTGTTTCTCTCACATATATATGACTCTAGAGTCCCTACTAAACTTTGTTTCTCTCACATATATATGACTCTAGAGTCCCTACTAAACTTTGTTTCTCTCACATATATGACTCTAGAGTCACTACTAAACTTTGTTTCTCTCACATATATGACTCTAGAGTCCCTACTAAACTTTGTTTCTCTCACATATATATGACTCTAGAGTCCCTACTAACTTTGTTTCTCTCACATATATATGACTCTAGAGTCGCTACTAAACTTTGTTTCTCTCACATATATATGACTCTAGAGTCGCTACTAAACTTTTTTTCTCTCACATATATATGACTCTAGAGTTTCTCTACATATATATGACTCTAGGTTTGTTTCTCTCACATATATATGACTCTAGAGTCCCTACTCGCTTTGTTTCTCTCACATATATATGACTCTAGAGTCGCTACTAAACTTTGTTTCTCTCACATATATGACTCTAGAGTCACTACTCGCTTTGTTTCTCTCACATATATATGACTCTAGAGTCCCTACTAAGCTTTTTTCTCTCACATATATATGACTCTAGAGTCGCTACTAAACTTTGTTTCTCTCACATATATATGACTCTAGAGTAAGCTACTAAACTTTTCTTCTCTCATATATATGACTCTAGAGTCACTACTATTTTGTTTCTCTCACATATATATGACTCTAGAGTCGCTACTAACTTTTTTCTCTCACATATATATGACTCTAGAGTCGCTACTAAGCTTTGTTTCTCTCACATATATATGACTCTAGAGTCGCTACTAAACTTTGTTTCTCTCACATATATGACTCTAGAGTCACTACTAAACTTTGTTTCTCTCACATATATATGACTCTAGAGTCACTACTAAAACTTTGTTTCTCTCACATATATATGACTCTAGAGTCGCTACTAAACTTTGTTTCTCTCACATATATATGACTCTAGAGTCACTACTAACTTTGTTTCTCTCACATATATGACTCTAGAGTCACTACTAAGCTTTGTTTCTCTCACATATATATGACTCTAGAGTAAGCTACTAAACTTTGTTTCTCTCACATATATGACTCTAGAGTCGCTACTAAACTTGTTTCTCTCACACATATGACTCTAGAGTCGCTACTAAACTTTGTTTCTCTCACACATATGACTCTAGAGTAGCTACTAAACTTTGTTTCTCTCACATATATATGACTCTAGAGTCGCTACTAAACTTTGTTTCTCTCACATATATATGACTCTAGAGTAAGCTACTACTACTTTGTTTCTCTCACATATATATGACTCTAGAGTCGCTACTCGCTTTGTTTCTCTCACATATATATGACTCTAGAGTCGCTACTCGCTTTGTTTCTCTCAACAACATATAACATGAGAGAAAACTAGTAACAGTACCTAACCGTGTGTTTGGACTCTAATAACATGAGAGAAAACTAGTAACAGTACCTAACAGTGTGTTTGGACTCTAATAACATCAAATGCCTCATTTAGAGCTCTGATGCAATTAAGCTGAAAATACAAAATAAAAGTAACTTTAAACGTTACCCACACACAAGATTTATTACTCATGTTACACACAGAAACTAAATCTAATACCTGAAACCATGTTTACAATATTAAATGTAAGACTTTAATCCTTCTAACAGTGTATCAGACCTCTTTAATAAGAGTATTAATAACCATATGACAGCCTGTGTGATGGTCAGAGGGTCTGACAGTAATAATAATAATAATAATAACAACAACAACAACCTTTCTCTTGGTGTTGCAGAAGATGACAGCCTGTGTGATGGTCAGCGTGTCGTAGAGATCACACAGCGTATCAAACTTCCACTCCTCTCTCTCCACGGCAACAAAGAACTGCTTGATCCCCTCCAGAGTCAGCTCATCACTGGAACACACACACACACATTCATTTTTATATATATATATATATATATATATATATATATATATATATATATATATATATATATATATATATATATATATATATCCATCCATATTCGTCTGCTTATCCGGTGTCGGGTCGCGGGGGGAGCAGCTCCAGCAGGAGACCCCAAACTTCCCCTTCACGAGCAACATTACCCAGCTCCGACTGGGGGATCCCGAGGCGTTCCCAGGCCAGGTTGGAGATATAATCCCTCCACCTAGTCCTGGGTCTTCCCTTAGACCTCCTCCCAGCTGGACCTCCCTCCACCTAGTCCTGGGTCTTCCCCGAGGCCTCCTCCCAGCTGGACCTCCCTCCACCTAGTCCTGGGTCTTCCCCGAGGCCTCCTCCCAGCTGGACCTCCCTCCACCTAGTCCTGGGTCTTCCCTTAGACCTCCTCCCACCTAGTCCTGGGTCTTCCCTTAGACCTCCTCCCAGCTGGACCTCCCTCCACCTAGTCCTGGGTCTTCCCCGAGACCTCCTCCCAGCTGGACCTCCCTCCACCTAGTCCTGGGTCTTCCCCGAGGCCTCCTCCCAGCTGGACCTCCCTCCACCTAGTCCTGGGTCTTCCCGACCTCCTCCCAGCTGGACCTCCCTCCACCTAGTCCTGGGTCTTCCCGAGACCTCCTCCCAGCTGGACCTCCCTCCACCTAGTCCTGGGTCTTCCCCGAGACCTCCTCCCAGCTGGACCTCCCTCCACCTAGTCCTGGGTCTTCCCCGAGACCTCCTCCCAGCTGGACTTCCCTCCACCTAGTCCTGGGTCTTCCCGAGGCCTCCTCCCAGCTGGACCTCCCTCCACCTAGTCCTGGGTCTTCCCCGAGACCTCCTCCCAGCTGGACTTCCCTCCACCTAGTCCTGGGTCTTCCCCGAGGCCTCCTCCCAGCTGGACCTCCCTCCACCTAGTCCTGGGTCTTCCCCGAGGCCTCCTCCCAGCTGGACGTGCCTGGAACACCTCCCTAGGGAGGCGCCCAGGGGGCATCCTTACCAGATGCCCGAACCACCTCAACTGGCTCCTTTCGACGCAAAGGAGCAGCGGCTCTACTCCGAGCTCCTCACGGATGACTGAGCTTCTCACCCTATCTCTAAGGGAGACGCCAGCCACCCTCCTGAGGAAACCCATTTCAGCCGCTTGTACCCTGGATCTCGTTCTTTCGGTCATGACCCAGCCTTCATGACCATAGGTGAGGGTAGGAACGAAAACTGACCGGTAGATCGAGAGCTTTGCCTTCTGGCTCAGCTCTCTTTTCATCACAACGGTGCGATAGATTGAATGTAACACCGCACCCGCTGCGCCGATTCTCCGACCAATCTCCCGCTCCATTATTCCCCCACTCACGATCAAGACACAAAAGGTACTTGAACTCCTTCACTTGGGGTAAGGACTGAGTGTGTGTGTGTGTGTGTACCGTTTGACCAGGATGCGGATGGGGTCTGTCATGAACTTGTTGGTCATCTCCAGGATCTCGTGCGGCAGCGTGGCGCTGATCAGAACCACCTGCGTGGCCGGAGGAAGGTACCGGTACACGTCGTAGATCTGCTCCTTAAAACCTTAACACACAGACACACACAACGCACCATTAGTACAGCCACACACACACACACAAACACACAAACACCCCATCACTACAGCTGCTGCACAAACACACACTAACAGTACCAATGACTTTTGACTACCCATGGCAGTTAGTAACTCTAGTACTAATGGGAGCAGCCGTTCTCTAACACCTGAAACATGTTGGTGGTAACGTCTCGGTTCTTCACTGCTGCAGAACATTGCTTTATTATTAAGAGTTTGATCCATTAGAATAAGTTAACGGTACTTTGCTTTATTATTAAGAGTTTGATCCATTAGAATAAGTTAACGGTACTTTGCTTTATTATTAAGAGTTTGATCCATTAGAATAAGTTAACGGTACTTTGCTTTATTATTAAGAGTTTGATCCATTAGAATAAGTTAACGGTACTTTGCTTTATTATTAAAGGGGTGATAGAATGCAAAACTGATTTTACCCTGTCATAGTTGAATAATGACAGTTCGGTGGGTAAATAGGACATACATAGAAGCTCAAAGTCCCACTGACACCCCTTTACTATGAACAGCTCATATTTTGAAACTGCCGCTGAAAACGGGCGAATCCCAACAAAGCTGGAAGTTGACGTCAACCTCCCAAAAACCAAAACCTTTGTCAGCCCATGGGTGTTTACATAGGCTACACAACTGACCTGAGATCAGGTAGAACATTTACATAGGCTACACAACTGACCTGAGATCAGGTAGAACATTTACATAGACTACACAACTGACCTGAGATCAGGTAGTACATTTACATAGGCTACACAACTGACCTGAGATCAGGTAGTACATTTACATAGGCTACACAACTGACCTGAGATCAGGTAGAACATTTACATAGGCTACACAACTGACCTGAGATCAGGTAGAACATTTACATAGACTACACAACTGACCTGAGATCAGGTAGTACATTTACATAGACTACACAACTGACCTGAGATCAGGTAGTACATTTACATAGGCTACACAACTGACCTGAGATCAGGTAGAACATTTACATAGACTACACAACTGACCTGAGATCAGGTAGAACATTTACATAGGCTACACAACTGACCTGAGATCAGGTAGAACATTTACATAGACTACACAACTGACCTGAGATCAGGTAGAACATTTACATAGACTACACAACTGACCTGAGATCAGGTAGAACATTTACATAGGCTACACAACTGACCTGAGATCAGGTAGAACATTTACATAGGCTACACAACTGACCTGAGATCAGGTAGAACATTTACATAGGCTACACAACTGACCTGAGATCAGGTAGAACATTTACATAGACTACACAACTGACCTGAGATCAGGTAGTCTTCTGAATCTAGCTAGGTCACACAGATCTCTGCTTTTCCATTACAAAATTCACTTCTGAAACTTTTTTATGCGAGAAATCAACTATGTAAGGCTCAAATATGGCCATGTTACTAAAATTGATGGCTAATTACAAATTTTGTCCGACTGTGTGTCGGAGTTCAGCTGCCGGTGCTGCCTGTGTTGCTGCCTCGCCGCCCGACCTGCCTTCCTCCACACACCCCGGCCTGCTCTGAGGTACTTGGAGCTCCGTTACGACTGGCAGCCCACAGCACTCCATACCCGCGCAAAGTCACCGGTTTTTGGGCTAATGGACTACTAAACACTGGTGCTCTGACAGAGCTCCAGGGCCTGCAGCTCCCCTCTTCCTGCTAGCTAAATGCCCGGTGTGTGTGAGTGAGAGCGCGGTCAGCGAGCTTGTTACGCCAGCAATCTGTTACCACGGGTTCCAGTTAATCTTTTAATGTGTGTAATTATAATGTGTTGAGTTATTTAAACAAACGATCGGTGAAATACACGCCTCTTGTCCGCGAGTCTCATTGATAGAGCCTGCGGCTGGATGGAGCTATAGCTATAGCTCTGGAATTCACAAAAATTCATTAACTTGAAATCAGACACCGTGTTAGCTTTATAAGACATTTAGCTAGATGACGTATACGTGGCGTGACGAAATTCAAACTGTAAGTATACTCGATTTACAACCAAAAATTAAGCTAACTAGCCGCAATCTTGTACACCTAGGATTGAAGGGACAGTCGCAGCTAACGAAACCCTTACATCTCACAAATATTAATTAACTTGAAATCGGACACCGTTGTTAGCTTTATAAGACATTTAGTTAGATGTTGTATAAGTGGCGTTACGAAATTCAAACTGTAAATATACTCGAATTACGACCAAAAATGAAGCTAACTATCCGTGATTTGTAGCTACACATAGGATTGAAGGGACACTCGCAGCTAACGAAACACCTAGCTAAACTTCTAAGTGCTTAGCTTTTAAGCTAAGTGGCGTGACATTGTGTGTAACGTGTGGTAAGAGATTGCTGGTGTAACAAGCTTGCTGACCACGCTCTCACTCTCACACAACGGGCCATTTAGCTAGCAGGAGGAGGGGAGTTACAGGCCCTGGAGCTCTGTCAGGGCTGCCAGCCTAACGGAGCTCACAGCAGGCCGGGGTCTGTGAAGCAAGGCAGGCCGGGCGGCGAGGCAGCACCACCACCGCTGAAGTCCGACACACAGTCTTACCATATTTGCAATTAGCCATCAATTTTCGTAAAACGGCCCACATTAGAGCTTTATATAGTTGATTTCTCACATAAAAAAAGTCTCAGAAGTGAATTTGGTAATGAAATATTGCAGTGTCTGGAATATGAGATTCTGTCGCTTCTCTAATGTGTGTGTATTGGGGATTTGCTCAACCAATCAGCGCGCATCTCTAATGTCTGCCTATGGCAATTCGCTCAACCAATCAACGCGCAGCTCATCTTCTAAGTGCTTAGCTTTTAAGCTCATCTAAATATTCACGAGCATACCATATTTGGAAGAAAAGCTCGTTACAAATAGGGCCAAAACACAGGGATGCATAAGGGCCAATAAAATATCCACCAGGCCATTTTCAGCCCAACCAATGTTACATACCCCATTAGGAGACCTTAAGAACAGTGTGAAATGCCCTATATAATCATTCTATCACCCCTTTAACATGATAAATACTCTATATAATCATTCTATCACCCCTTTAACGTGATAAATACCCTATATAATCATTCTATCACCCCTTTAACATGATAAATACCCTATATAATCATTCTATCACCCCTTTAACATGATAAATACCCTATATAATCATTCTATCACCCCTTTAACATGATAAATACCCTATTTAATCATTCTATCACCCCTTTAACATGATAAATACTCTATATAATCATTCTATCACCCCTTTAACATGATAAATACTCTATATAATCATTCTATCACCCCTTTAACATGATAAATACCCTATATAATCATTCTATCACCCCTTTAACGTGATAAATACCCTATTTAATCATTCTATCACCCCTTTAACATGATAAATACTCTATATAATCATTCTATCACCCCTTTAACATGATAAATATTCTATATAATCATTCTATCACCCCTTTAAGAGTTTGATCCATTAGAATAAGTTAACAGTACTTTGCTTTATTAAGAGTTTGATCCATTAGAATAAGTTAACGGTACGTACCTTTGTTGAGCATCTCGTCGGCCTCGTCCAGGACCAGCATCTTGATGGCTCTGGTCCTCAGACTCCGGCGGCGAATCATATCTGTAGAAACACAACAACCATCAGCTGGCACTCTAATAATAATAATAATAATAATAATAATAATAATATCCTCCGGGAATCTTTCTACACAAAAACCTTTAAGGATTTCAGCTTCTACGGTTCTGGAAAACACATCTTTAAGATCCAGCTGGTATACCTCTCTCTGTACTCACCCAACACTAGGCTTAGTAGTAGTAGTAGTAGTAGTAGTAGTAGTAAGGGTATACTACTGGCTCAGGGTTAGTAGTAGTAGTATACTATTGTGATAAAAGCAGTGATTTACCGAACACGCGTCCGGGCGTCCCAGCCACCACGTGCTGCCCGTAGTCCAGCTTGCGGATGTCTTCTCCCACGTTGGTGCCTCCGATGCAGGCGTGGCACTGCACGTTCATGTAGTCTCCCAGAGCCAGCAGGACCTTCTGGATCTGGCCCGCCAGCTCTCTGGTGGGGGCCAGGATCAGAGCCTGGGTCTCCCGCACCTAGACACAGGACACACCATGTCAGCATGTCACACAGGGGACACCTCACAGAGTCAGGAGACATCTCACAGAGTCAGGAGACATCTCACAGAGTCAGGAGACACCTCACAGAGTCAGGAGACATCTCACAGAGTCAGGAGACATCTCACAGAGTCAGGAGACACCTCACAGTCAGGAGACACCTCACAGAGTCAGGAGACATCTCACAGTCAGGAGACACCTCACAGAGTCAGGAGACATCTCACAGTCAGGAGACACCTCACAGAGTCAGGAGACACCTCACAGAGTCAGGAGACACCTCACAGAGTCAGGAGACACCTCACAGAGTCAGGAGACATCTCACAGTCAGGAGACACCTCACAGAGTCAGGAGACACCTCACAGAGTCAGGAGACATCTCACAGTCAGGAGACACCTCACAGAGTCAGGAGACACCTCACAGAGTCAGGAGACACCTCACAGAGTCAGGAGACATCTCACAGAGTCAGGAGACATCTCACAGTCAGGAGACACCTCACAGAGTCAGGAGACACCTCACAGAGTCAGGAGACATCTCACAGAGTCAGGAGACACCTCACAGAGTCAGGAGACACCTCACAGAGTCAGGAGACATCTCACAGAGTCAGGAGACATCTCACAGAGTCAGGAGACATCTCACAGTCAGGAGACACCTCACAGAGTCAGGAGACACCTCACAGAGTCAGGAGACATCTCACAGAGTCAGGAGACACCTCACAGAGTCAGGAGACACCTCACAGAGTCAGGAGACATCTCACAGAGTCAGGAGACACCTCACAGAGTCAGGAGACACCTCACAGAGTCAGGAGACATCTCACAGAGTCAGGAGACATCTCACAGTCAGGAGGAGACATCTCACAGAGTCAGGAGACACCTCAGGAGACACCTCACAGAGTCAGGAGACACCTCACAGAGTCAGGAGACATCTCACAGAGTCAGGAGACATCTCACAGAGTCAGGAGACACCTCTCTGATTGTAAGGATTTACAAAGAATATGTTAAATCATTTCCTCTCTAACTGGGAGGTTTTGGGACCGATTGGTGAGATTTCTCCGGTCTGAACGTGACACACTGTAGTTGTAAACACTTCCTGTAGTTGTAAACACTTCCTGTAGTTGTAAACACTTCCTGTAGTTGTAAACACTTCCTGTAGTTGTATACACTTCCTGTAGCTGTAAACACGTAGTTGTAAACACTTCCTGTAGTTTTATACGATGGCTGATGTGAAGACTGACCTGGATGTCGAGACACTGCAGCACCGACACGCAGAAAGTGGCCGTCTTTCCCGTTCCAGACTGAGACCTGAACACAGCAGAGATCAGCTGTTAGAGAACAACATGGCCGCCTGGCTACAGTCACATGACTGAGACCTGACCACAGCAGAGCTCAGCTGTTAGAGAACATGGTCACATGACTAGGATCTTACTGTGCGATGACGTCTCGGCCTTTGATGATCTGTTTGATGGCTCTCTGCTGGATCGCTGACGGCTTCTCAAACCCTGAAACAGCCAGAGAGAGGGAGGACCTGAGAACTAACCCACTGGTTTCACTCAGACCTGGTTGCTTAAAAACCTTCTAAAACTGCAGCTTATACCTTTCTAAGGGTCTTAAATAACATGAGTTATGTTGTTATTACATGTTTATATATTTGTATAGATTTTTCTTTAATTAAAAACAAAATAGTTCTGGTTTTATGACCCTTGTCCTATTTTCACTACACACATGTCCATGTGATGAGGTGTTTTTAAAGTAGCCTTCAGATGGAGATGTGGGTATTAGGCCTGCTGATACTCCTGTGGGTATGTACCCCCCTAACCCTACACCCTAGTCTGACCTCACGGCTCGAAAAACGCTACAACACGACGATGATGTTGGATTATCACCCAACCAATAACACACACACACACACACACACAGATGATGATGTCTGATTATCACCCAACCAATAACACACACACACACACACACACACAGATGATGATGTCTGATTATCACCCAGCCAACACACACACACACACACACACACAGATGATGATGTCTGATTATCACCCAGCCAATAACACACACACACACACACACACACACACAGATGATGATGTCTGATTATCACCCAGCCAACAACACACACACACACACACACACACACACACACACACACACACACACACACAGAGATGATGATGTCTGATTATCACCCAGCCATAGGTTGAATGTCTGTATTCTAACAGTTATTTGCTGTTAAAGAATATTATAGTCAACAAAATGTTCTGATATTTGATAGTGACTAATCTTCCGTTAATGTTTCTGTTTTTGAGCTACTGCGCATGCGCTAACTAACTAACTAGAAGTGGAGATAAGGGTGTAAATAGTCCCGACTATTCCTACCTGAACGGGATTTAATACTAAATATGATTCCTCCGGCAACTTAAACTAACATTATATTATATATATATATATATATATATATATATTAGTATAATAACTGACGAACACACGCAGCGCCGGAGGGACGAGCTAATGCTAACGCTAATCGAAGTGAACAGTTCAATAACTAAAACATCCACCCATTTAGTAACTGTAACTGCTGCATTAGCTATATAAAACCCCCAGTACCGCGGTGTAACTCCAGCTGACTGCATGGGACTGAGCTAGTCTCTGGAAATACATCACGGTGATAAACTGTTAGCTTTAGCATCCAGAGCTAACTAGGCCCGGAAGCCGCGCGGATCCCCGGCCTACCGTAAGCGTAGATGCCGCGGAGCAGGTCCTCCCGCAGGCCCATGGTGTCGAAGGTGGGGGTCACATCCACCTCCTCGCTGGTCTCAAACTCCACCTTAGTCATGTCTTCTTCCCGCAGGAGTCTCTTCCTGCCCTGAACCACGGCAGCAGCCATTTCTCTTCTTTATTCCGCTGAAACGCACCGAGAAGCTCCGCTGAAACGATTACTGCTAACTGCTAAGACCGGGGAGAAAGAGCGCCGCGTGTGTCGCGCCGATGACGCGAAACAGACAGGACAGCGTCATCGCCAAGGCCACGCCCCCTTCCGGGTTATGCAGGGATGCAGCCATAGATATATGGATGCAGCTACGGCCAAGAGTTACGCAACATTCCGCTGATAATCTATTATATTATTATATACCTGCTGTAGCATTTCT